>NC_042986.1:9394925-9582425 GCF_901001165.1 Salmo trutta | reverse complement strand
TGATACTGTAATTGTGGGTGTTATCAACAGTAATACATTCTGAAACGTTTTACTGCAGCATACTGTCAATTATGGTGCATTGTGGGAAAATGTTCACGGTGGGGAAAGAATTGCTGTATTTCGAATGGCACTGTAATTCCACCCCACAGAATACAGTACCATACCGTATCTTTGGAGCACTAAAAACCTTTTGACCACTAGTGTGGTTGCATGGTAATGTAGTTTCTGTCTCATTTACATATTTTGAGGCGTGCCTTGTAAGAGGCTATATTTGTTGCGCCCAGGAGTGAGAATGCGGTACCAATTTAACTCCGATGTGGTTATAGGGCCCCAGAGGCAGTCAGTCTTAAACCTTAAATGGTTGAGCATTTTCCCATGTCATTTTGATCTGTTTTTCCATGTAGTTGCTGCCAGTTTAGAAACCGTTGTTAAGGCCTCTAGAAGTGTATGTAATATACAAACCCAAATGTTAATTAGTATACTGTAATGTATACAGTAAAATAATATGGAATACAATCTCCCCTCAATTAATTTCATTCGTCCATTCACTCACTCATTCATTCATTCATTCATTCATTCATTCACTCACTCACTCACTCATTCATTTTGATTATGGTAGCATTTTCTTTTTTTTACAGTATAATACAGTACATGTACGGTAATGTACTGTGTGGCATTACACAGTACTTGCTTTGATACTTTGTTTATATTATAGTAGGTGTACTGTAATATTAAATACAGAATTGTACTTGCCACCTAGATGCCTGTAAACTACTGTCAAATTCATAATAACCCTTTTACAGTGCATATCTGTATGCATGCAACACAAATCTGTAGGCTATAACATTGATAGTAGGATAACATAAGATCGTTGTTCTTTCACTGAATGATTGTTTTAAATAGATATCTTTAAGAAAATTAGAAGCCAACATTTGTGAAATAGCCAAAATGTGTGAAATAATCTTAATGATGTTTATATAGTGCAATAAAGAGTAATTGTTGTACAATGGAATTTGCGTCCATAGGCCTAGGTCTAGTTAAAACCAACTTCTTAGCATGAAAGCAAATAGCATCTTTTTGCTAATATCACCTCGCCCAGTGCATTTCACTGGCTTGGCTATTATCAGGGAACACTGCCCTCTCTGTTGGCTCTGCAGGAAGGGACCGAATGGGGCAGGTAGCCTATTGTTTGTGCACAAATAATAAACAACTTACCGATACTGTACATCTCCCCTTCATTCTGTATCGGTCCTCATTTCCTTGTCTGCAAAATAAAATAACAATAAGAAACAAGATGATGAGCAGGATGAGATACTAGAGTTCCAACTCCCGATTGGCGCGGTGGTCTAAGGCACTGCATTTCAGTGCTAGAGGCGTCACTACAGACCCTGGTTCGATTCCAGGCTGTGTCACAACCGGCCGTGATGGGGAGTCCCATTGTGCAGCGCGTCGTTAGGGTTTGGCCGCGGTAGGTCGTCATTGTAAATAAGAATTTGGTCTTAAACTGGCTTGCCTAGCTAAATAAAAAACCTGTAAAAGTATATATATTTTTTCATCCCAAATTATTCGGAATGGTTTTAATAACAGCCTATGATGTCCTGAAAAACAACAGAAGGTAATGTCATTGGACGGTCAGGATAGCCTTCAGTATTTTCAAATTTCATAACTAAAAAAAACACAATGGACATTTTCGTTTAGAAATGATCTTTGTCGCAATAAAAAAAGAGGGAATTATCTAATAAATTAGCAGGGTTGAAAAGGCTAAAATACTGTGAAATACAATCTTTTTTGTCATCGAAAAGCAATCGATACGAATTAAGTCATATGTCATACATTTCTAACGACAATTTCTCTTCTCTCTGAAATCTCCCTGAAATGTCCAATATATATATATATATATATATATATATATATATATTTTAAATAGCCACATACGCCTGGGCTATAACTTTCCCCATTAATAACAACAACGTTAGTGTTCTTGACTTTGCATTGTTTGTTGTATCATTTTATATTTTCATTGCCACTTTATCCTCCCAACCCCTTGTCTCTCATCCCCCTCCTTCCAGTTCATTTCTAATTGAGGTGAGGTGTCCCAGAAAAAGCTATAACAAGTGATCTTCTAGAATTGGGGCCGAGGAGAGATATTAAGGACAGGTCGGTTTGGGGTCTTTAAACTGGAATTACACATTTGGCATTTCCTTGGGCAAAAGTTATATTTATAGAAATCCCTCGACTTCGATTCAGACCATGCTGAATAATGTTCAATTGTCAAAATGAAGATTTTGTCACCGCATTGGGTATATTCAAGCCTGAAGCATAAACGAATTTGATTGTACATCATAAAACTTGCAATCTCTATAACTGGAATTCGGACCCTTTGTTGAAAAAAATACAGTTTTTTTTCTGTTTTGCATCTGTCTTACATTGGCCGTTTTTGGCACTGAAATGAACACACTAAGAAATCCAATTAATGGCATAGGCCTGCATGCTCAACTGTGTTTAATTCAATGTCATAATGAAACAAATTCATTTCATGAAGTGAGATTAATATAATCTGAAAATATGACAAAATAACAAACCATTAAGTCAAGTATGCAAATAAACACAACATAATGATATAGTTTTCTGTTCATCGAGAAATATTTGTTGGCTTCTGGAGGTGGGTTCCTCTAAAAAAAAAAACGAGGCAACGTTCTCAATGCCTCATAACTCTTACATGATCTAAACTAGGCAATGGTTTTCTTATTGGATGAGTACTTGCCAATCACTGTGATACCATAGATGGAATACAGTCAACCGGAACCGGAACCGTAAAGAATAACTGAGCTTAAGAACAGTGAAGAACTTAACTTCATTCCAATGCATATAATGCAGGTGAATCCCCTCTTTAACATCCTTATTCGCTATATGGAGGTGGAGCATGTTAAATAGCACCCCCTATTGGCTTCCCCTCTCTTCATCTAACAGGAAGTTTTGGGGTTAATACTCAACATGAACCCATCAACTCACTGCATCATCAGGGCCCAGAGTTCCTCCTTGACCCTTCTGTGAACTGACCAGGAAATACTCTGGGCCATAATTACAAGCTACAACATGGGGCCCGGAGTTCATTGGCAGGTCACACGAACATGGAAAACTCAAGGCAGCAGAGGATCTTACCAATATCAACCACACAACTTTCCCACGTAAATAGTGATGGATACAATATTACAATTGGGACTAAACTTGTTGCTCTTCTACATCCAGTTTGGCTGCAGAAACACCTTCCACGCCTTCCACACCTAATCCATTCCTCAACTACAAAAAAAACATAAAATCACAACCATGCATTGATTAAGGGATGGATGACGTTTATCCACTGGCCTTCTACCGTCACAGGCATCAACTGGGCTGCCCTGCGAAGATATTAAAGAAAGATGAAGCATTGAGCAGGGACGATGATCACACACTCTTCAGTCTCTGAGTCATCAGTATGATTGCTTCAGCAGTACCTCCTTCCCTGTCCCAACCGAGCTAGAAACTAGTCATTTATGCACATGACCAAGCTCTGGAACCTGACTGCAATGGTTTGGATAGCAGCTGTTGCCTATGTATAGGCTATTGACATCAACACACACACACACACACACACACACACACACACACACACACACACACACACACACACACACACACACACACACACACACACACACACACACACACACACACACACACACACACACACACACACAACTATGTAACATATTATAGAATAAAGCATTTGACCATTGTGCAGCAAAGTGAAGTAGGACTTTATCTAAATAAATATATACTCCGTTCTGTATAAAGATGTATGCCTAATGAATAAGCATAAGTAGAACACACTCAAGTGAAGCTGGAACAGACCTCTCTTTCCTAACTCTACTCTCATAACTTCATTTTGCCAGTGGTAAGGAGAACATGCATGGATGACACAAGTTTGTAATCTATTGGAATACATTTTGCCTCTAAGGACCAACAAACAGCAAACAGAGTCAGATATGTAGAATAACGATTGGGTATAGAAATGATAAGGGATGAATACCACAACCGTTTTGAAACAAATCCTGTTGCGTCGGAAACATCAAGCAAAAACAACCACAGCACCAAATACAAACGAAACGCTATAGATTGACACAACATGCTGGAAAGTAAAAATATTGTAAACTTACTGGAGCGTTTAAGGATCCATTTGTGACTGAGAGAGCCCAGCACCACCATTACAGGCAGACTAGTCCGGGCCAAGGTAATCCACACTAACTGCCACACAGCCCTTTCTTCCTCGGATAAGAGGAGCCAGCAGCTGCGATTCCGGACAGTTAAGATTATATATGATGTGTATATATCGAGGGTTTGTCAGCTCTTCCAGGCCATAAAACCCACTTTAATGGCACCACGTGCTCCGTGTGCACCATTCACAGGCCCCGCTAGAGGCAATTGGCATAAATAACCTTCCAAACTTTAAAATACTAAAAGAAAGAGATACCATAAAGGGGAATTTGATAGCCCTACATAGGCTAACGTAGCACGGTTAGGCCCGACAGTGCCATTGAGAAAGCAGTTCATGCTCTGTTGCATATATAGACCTAGCAGTAAAAAAGGCTACCTGTCTGCGAGGTGAGTGAAAATTATCTTTTTTTTTTCATTTGAGACGATATTTGCGATAGGACATGGCATCTGAACAATTGTTGTCCCTGTTAACCTGATCGTTTTGGTTAAGACATTTAGTTAAACTATTGTTAAAATGATAGTTCCACGTGTCACTAGACCAGCAGTGGGTCAAATTCAGGTCAACGCATAGTTTTGATTCAATGTATGGTTTTGCCTATACACACAGCCTGCAGCTCCAATATAGCTTACAATATTGGCCCACGTGATCAAATGAATATCTACTCAAAGCACAAGATATAAAGACATTAACTCAACTGTTTATTATTTTTCCACTTTGAACGAAAATGTCCATTCATTACAATCCACGTAATAATTCACATT
Source organism: Salmo trutta (assembly GCF_901001165.1). Lineage (NCBI taxonomy): Eukaryota > Metazoa > Chordata > Actinopteri > Salmoniformes > Salmonidae > Salmo > Salmo trutta. The sequence goes on along the minus strand of NC_042986.1, from coordinate 9,577,409 downwards.
TCCTGTTTGCTGCAGGACTATTTTCATGCGGTAGCAAACTGGCTCAAATGAAGATCCTACATTTCATAACCATAGCTTTTACATTTGATCCAGAAGGCCATAGAAACATCAAAAGTATGTAGGTCGCCAGCCTCTACAGAGAAGAAAGTTAGTCTGCATTTCAACCCATAAGAATTTAGTAGCAGCTGGCTATGTGCCTCTATACCCTGTTAAAACAGGGACCGTTTTTCTATCTGTGGTGGAAAGGTGGAAACCTAGTAATAACGTTTTATTGGGGCCTTTAAACTTTTATGTGCATGCGTTTGTCTGACAGGGATACTGTAAATTATTTAAATAGACGGTGCGGGACTCGAATCTGTTTTCAATACCAAGTGTGCCTATACATGTAATGATATAAAAAAAAGCGACACGAATGTGCTGGTATATGATATGGGAAGTTTATTCAAAAGGTCTCTCAACACCTGTAAGCGTTTTGATTGAATCACAAGCTTTAACAGACAATTCATTATACAATCGGTCTTGTAGTTATTGTGCACCTAAATATGGCGGATAATCCAATATGTAGCCTACACTGTTGATATCTCCGTTTTGGAAAATATTAGTGTTAGGGTATATTTGTAGTTCTATAGTTCTATAGAATCATCCAAAGTCTTGATATTACATAAAGACTATACATAGACAACATGTACAATACATTTCCATGTCTGTTGACAACTCTGGACATTACAGTGAACAATAAGATACAAAATCAGTAAGCATCTGAAATTGCGAAATGCATATCCATGGTTCTTCAGTTGAAGGGTATGGACATGGAAATCTTAGGCCTATTGGTATGGGTGCTGTCCTCAAATACCATCACGAAACTCTTAAATATTTGGTTGGACATAATACAATCAGATTCCTGAGCCTGCTGGTCTATACGTCTATCTATTTGCTATTGAAAAAAGTCAACTGTCTGTTTACATCGTCTGTTTTTCTTCTTCGTGTGTAATACTCTGGCCAAATAGGAATTTTAAAACATTTAGAAAAATCAAATATTTTCGTGATAAAGTCTCCTCGTTCTCATTGGTACCCCATCAGTAGGCTTATTAGTCATTTAAATGATCATAATTATTATCTCAATGCTAAGGGTATAGGCTATAGAGTGTTTATTTGGTATCTATTCCATTTCTGAATTTAACATGAAAGAGGGAGTGGCTATAGTCTACAGCTCTCCCTAACTCTTCCAAAGGTCCTTACACAATCTTTACATTAAGACAACACATTACTTTATTATTATATATTTGTTTTAATCTTAAATGTTGTACAACCATTAAGCAAAGAATACAAGTCCACATATAAAGTGCCAAACACGAAATATGCAAATAATGTAATAGTCCATAACACATAATAGGGTCTGATTCTGAACCCGGCCTTCACGTTTCAAATCATGGTCTCTCTCTCTATTTAGGGTAGGCTTAGGCCCTACTTCTTTTAGCAGTTCGTCTCCAGATCAGTCATCAACTCCATGTTTATATCGAATCCTTTGATTTCAGTTTCGAATCCTTCTTCCACTTCATACGTCGATTCTGGAACCAAATTTTAATTTGCCTCTCGTTCAGACAGAGGGTATTGGCGATCTCAATGCGCCTGCGACGGGCGAGGTAACGGTTGAAATGGAACTCTTTCTCCAACTCCAGAGTCTGGTAGCGGGTGTAACTGGTTCGAGAGCGTTTACCGTCAGATGATTCTGAAGTGGCATTAGAAAAAAAATAGGTGTTAGCCTACATTTGAAGAAAAAAAATCCAGAGTTGTCGAACATTATATACATCTTATACTTTAAAAAAAAATGGCCTGAGGTCAAACGGTTTGGATGACCTGAGAATGAAGACTCCTGTGATTTACAGAATGCACAATTATTTAAATAATGAACAAATGGTAAAATGGCCTTGTGACTAAACCCCCAAAAGTGAAACGTTTTAAATTCAAGTTAAATTCGTTTTTTTTTACGAAATAATGGAATTGAAATCAAGGGACAACATCTCTGGGATGAGAACCCATTTTATTCTAATTATTTTTAATTGAAAGCAAAAACGTTTATATTCTGGCACTTGTTCATTTCAAATACCTCTATGCAAAATAAATAGTTGCCCTAGTTGAGGGAAATCCAGATCATTGTTACAATAACACTTGCAGAAGTATAATTTAAGTCTTTAACACAGCACTAAATGCAGTGCTAATATTTAGTGGCTAAATCCCAATGGGCAGCTAGTGGATGTTGGACATGGCAACATGAATGCCTTTCCGCAGTTATATCTGGAGCCTTCCAGGGTGAAAAGTTCACACGGAGGTCAGGGCACTGGTTTCCCCCCGAGAGTTCAACTAGACTAGCCTATACTCTCCTTTTAGACTAAAATAACCTGTTTGGAAACGAAAGTACTTTCAGCCCAACAGAACTCACATTAATACTCGTTCATCGTTTCCTTCAATTGTTTGTTTCTCTTATCCAATTATGCAGCCATCAATCTAACCGCAGATCATCTCTTCACAGTAACAGAACAGGTTTACGAGCAATAGATGCCTTTGTCAAAATTTATGACCGCCAGTTTTATTATTTCCTGCGTTTGGCCAATAAAACTCAAGAGGAAAAACTGTGAATGGACAAAAGCAGGATTGCAGGCGAGAGAGTGAGTGAGGGAAGTAGTAGGCTATATACATTTTACAAATAAGTTTACCGTGGATCATGTGTAGTTTTGTCATCCAGGGAAAAATCTGCGGCTGCTGTTGACTGTCTTGGTGCTTCTTCGAATGGATTTGATGTTTTACAGGTTGCATAGTTTCGACTTTGATCGCGCTTTCTTCGGTCGTAGTTCTGGGGGTTTCGACCACCTCCATTTGCATTTCAGTCGCTTTGCTCAGTATACCGTCACTGAGGCAGTTCTGCACGGAGTTCCGGGAGCTCAAGGCTGAGTATAACTGTGGTCGTGGTGGAGATTGAGTGTCCGTATTGCCTCGCAGGCTAGAGTTCATCTCTTCTCGTTTTAGAGAGTTTACAGTGGCATCAGAGGAGGTGAATGTTCCGTTGAAATCATGAAGACCTCCGTTATAGGCATAATTGGCTTGATCGAAGTCAGAGAGAGAGCCATAACTGCCTAAACTATTCATGGCGTTACAGGAGGATGCCTCGTGCGTTTGCTGCTTAAAAATTGAGTTTGCTACATAGGAACTCATCTTATACGAAAAACAAAACACACAAAAACGGTGCAGAAGAGATTCATGAAGTAAAAAACTGCAATAGCCTATAGCCTAAATATTGTATCTGAGAGTAGCCTGGGCGAGATATTTTGCTCTTGTATTGTTGTTTTTACTGGTTATTGCTTTCCTATGAAGCTCTTTGGAAGTTCAAGGGGTATCTTTCCTTAAAAAAAAATAAGCACGATTTATAGGTGGGGGAATGGTATTTTTTTTCTTGATTCGACGCGCACTGCCCAAATATGGGGCATCTGAATAGGATCACGTGCTGATGTTGGCCAGTCATACATTGGCTTGATACCCCGGGGGTATATTGATGAATAGGAGCAACGTGTCCGGTAAACTTTGTGCTGTGGGCTGTTGGGGACCTTGGTGGGGTCTTTGTGAGGAAAAGGGCGAGACTCTAAGACAAGAGCGTCATCTGGTGTCTGATATAGGGCAGGCCAGGGCGGTCATCTCATCTATGCCCCCTCCATACTGCCCTTGCCTTGCTGCATCACATAGCATACCAGCCTCTGTTGAGGGTGGGTGCGGGGTGCCCCATAGAGGCACTATGAAGAGCAACACTGATTGAGCAATAACGTGATTGTTAAGCAATAAAAAACGTAAAATGCTCGATTGTAGGCTATAATAGTAATAGTAATAATAATAATAACAATAATACAATTGCGTGCTATTCGAGGAGCCATTATTTTATTTCGTTTTGTCTTAATTTGGTTTAAATTTAGTTTTATAGTCATCCCGGGAGTCCATATAGGTCCACGTGCCCGAATTGTCTATATGAAAATGTTTTGCGCAGAATAAACAGTCACCAAAGCCGATAGTCTAAACGTTTGACTAGCTATCAGCTTTATAGCACAATATCATATTTTCCTGGCTTGTGGTTACGTTTATTTTGGTATGCCAAATTTGTTTCAGTTGCAACTTCATTTGGAAATTGGATAGGCTATATGACTAAAAACAATACGGACGCTTTCTTAAACAGTAATATGTCAAGTAGCAGGTTATTCATACATGGCAAGAACCCTTCAGTAAATGGTTGGTAGGCTACCTGGGATACATGAGATACCTTGACAGATGACATATCAAACACACAAAATATGCAAAAGGCCGTATGTCTTCTCTGGATTATATTGATGTGATGTAAAGTCACTCAGGTGTCCACTCAGTCTATTGTAGATTACAGACCACAAGGACTGAACTGTTTTGAAAACATTTTATTCAATGATACACAAAACATAAATTCACAACCTTAAACAAAGTGATTGATTTCTCTTGTATTATTCCCCCCCCTTTTATTAGGTAGTCTTGGATAACCAGAAACGGTTATTATGTTAAACAGTGGTAAGTGCAACGTTAAGAGAACATCCGTTTAAGCAGCATAATGCACACAAAGCCCTCACAGAGTATATATGGGAATACATAGAATATATACAGGCATATCTACAATTTAGGTAGTGTAGTTCACCCCGTGAGAGCTTTCAGGATATTTGCAGGAGTCATATTGCGATGGGAATGTAAAGATTCAAGTACATTAACACAAACGAAATAAGTATGCCTTCGCATTTCCTTCATATTTGGAATGCTTATGCCCTACTGTGTTTGTAAACCATCCCCAACACTGACCTATGTGAATTGACTGAAGTGATCCAAACGATATATTTTACAGGGTAAATGGAACAATTTTGGAGGGAAATGATGAATGTTTCACATTTCACAACACAAATAGCATGACTATGACAAAAGACAGTATGCCACCAGAAGTAAACAGCTATCAGTTAACTATATGCTTTTCAGCCTAAAATGATCTGAATTGCAGAATATTGCATGTTTTACGTTTTTACGCATGTTTTTAGGCTACGAGTTTGTGAGAGAGGGACAAATATCAGAATAACATCATGCTGGGGAGTTTGTGGTCTTTGAATGGCTAGGTAGTTTAGTGGAGTTTCATGATTTAGTTTTAAACGTCTTTCATTCTTTCTCTTTCTTTTCCTCCTCTTTCTCCTCTTCCACGCCGTCTCGTTCCTTCTCCACCGCGGCCCCTGTCGATTCACTTCCCGTCACCGTCGACGTCAGATTGCTCTCTTTCTTCCATTTCATACGACGATTCTGGAACCAAATTTTGATCTGACGCTCCGTCAAACAGAGAGCGTTTGCTATTTCGATACGTCTACGTCTGGTTAGATAGCGGTTGAAATGGAATTCCTTCTCCAGTTCCAGTGTTTGGTAACGGGAGTATATCTGGCGGCCTCTGCGTCTGTCTGACCCATACCCAACTCCTGCGCAGAGAAAAGAAATCATAACGTATTGGATTACATTTCTATATAAGCCATTATGTGAATTCTTCTGACATAAATTGATGCAATTACCATAATCTAGATTAGACATCATGACAAAGGTACTGACAATGTGATGGGAGCAATTCATGTAGAAAATAGCCTATCTCTGGTCAGGGTAGAAACGCATATGGCATGCAGTAAAATAAACACGATTCTCCAAACCATGCATGAGACTTAATCTGCATGTCCAATATCTGTTTGTAAAATATACCTACGCAAATTGTTTAAACTAAATATATAATAGTTAAATATATAATAGTTATTTTGGGAAACTGTTGGAACAGTTACGCACACTCAGAAAAGAGGCCTTCTATAGGGCGAGACGATACAATGATGTTTTATGGGGCCATAAAAACAAAGATGCTCTGTTGCTAAGATATATCGTAAAACTGGCTCATTTACTTAATTTATTTGTTGTAGTAAAACTCACCGCTGTGAGAGTTCATTCGCTGCATCCACGGGTATATCTGGACGTTAGCTTTCTGCTCCTGCGATGCACCTCTGGCTTGATCCAAGCTGTACTCCTGAGCAATGTGGTTTTGTGCATTCAGTCCCATGCTTGTTGTTTGTCTGCAACTGGCAAGACCCCCATCCTTGTCTTGAAGAAACACATTAGATCCATGATACTCATAGGATGCCCGACTCGGCCCAAAAACAACATTGTCTTGGGGAGAATAGAAAGGATTTGCGTATATCCGATTCTGAGTCACAGCAGCCCCATACGACGAAAAATGTCTCACTGTGTCATAAGTGGTGGAATTTAGTGGCACGCTTGGCAAAACATCTTGACCACCGGATAAATGGCAGGAGAGTGACGGGTTTGCGAAATACGAATTCATACCTTGCCTGTAACCCTTCTTCTTCAACTCTCCGCACTTCTTTATCCGTCTTTTTTTCTCCACTTTCCCCTCTCAGTAGCTCCCCCTTTCCCTCTCCCTTATTCTGGATATGTTGCTGGCTGCTCACACACCTTTGCAAAACCTTCCTTTTACCCTTTCGCTGCTTGTATAAATAGACTGCTGCTTGAGGTTTCAATATTATTAATTTCCAATCTCCGGTAAGACTCACAAACCCGAGTGTTATAGCTGATCGCTTAGCTCTAGAGAGAGGCAATATGACAATGTCAGCTGACCCTTCTCCACCAATTGAGAGCAAGGAAACTGTAGCTTTTAGCTAACCAGCTATAGCTCTAAAAATGCAGCCAGAGAACGAATGCATTAAGTTAGTGGGGCATAGCAACGCATGCATTAAGTTAGTTGGACATACCATACTGAGCAAGAAAACAAGACGCTATAAATATATAAGCGACGTGTATATGTCAGCAATATCAAACCGGTGTCCAGAACCAGAATAATCCTCTCACTGAATTGGCATTTTAGTTTTTTTTATGTAAGTTTATAAATGGGATAAATCAATTGATACCTCTACATCTGTTTTACCTGTTTATGTGGCTTGGTGTGTGTGTGTGTGTGTGTGTGTGTGTGTGTGTGTGTGTAAATATATAACACATTTACACACAAGGACAATGTAGTTCGCACGCACATATTTGAATATTGTGAATGCCAATAAAGAGTACACTGTAATACGTAAGATAATGTATCGTTTGTCCTCAACGCTATGTACATATTCAGTGTAGGTTGTATCCAAATCACATGTTTATGTATTGGTAGCGCTCTCATAAAGCTCGCGTGCTCTGTTGGTTCTTGTGTTTTTGCCTGGCAAGAATTTTTCACATTCTTTCCATGTTTTACATCGTGTATGAATTAGTATTACATGACTTGGAGGTAATTATCGTGCCTCGGCTCTTAACGGGCAATTCCGATTGCTAGGGGGAAGGGTGGTGGTGATAAGAATGCGTTTAGGGTCTCTTCTGTGAAGGGCAATAAAACCAAGTGAAGTTTCTCAGCTCACCAACAAATAACTCTGTGTATAGCCTACATAACGACAAATCCCGAGCCTCTGAAACGAATGCGTTGGATTATAAACGCAAGAAGAAGAAAAAAAATAAGAGATTAGTGTTTTATTGTATTTGAAGTTACTAGCCTAAGTGGTAATCGTTTACAACACTTTTCCTGAAAATCCAGCAATCAACCGTGAGTAGAGAATTGATTAGGCTACGTCAGAGGATGTGTATCCACAAAGCACTGTTATTGAGATGGTAAGCGATACCTTTACGGATACAATAACATCTTAGAAATGTAGAGTTAAGTATTTGTTTACCTGACCACAATACTCTCTCACCTAATACTTTTAATATCAGTGCCAAATTGCGTAAAATAGAAGTTATGTGAGTTGGCTTCACGAAATGATTACGTCGATGAATGGCAGTGATGGAATTTTAGTGTCGACGGTATGCTGTACATCGTACACAGAGGTGGATATTTTGAAATAGCCTAGTGCTTTAGCTATAGATCTAGAATTGTGTGTTATGCAGGCCTGTGACATATGCTCGTGCGTGAGTCAGCTGTGGAAATGTTAGGTATCGTATTGTCTAAAATGACTGACAACCTGGATAAAAAAAGTGAGTTGAGGTACAAACTCGACAAAACTGTTATTCCAAAAATGAATATTCCATATTGATTCCTTTTGTTCTCCATGTGTGGAAGAACTCAGTCAACAATAGCCTACTGCAAACCCTATTCCACTATAGTCACTGTGTGCATGTAAATCAATTCAGATTGATTCATTTCATTGTTCAAACAACCTTCAAGCTATTCGATAACAACACGTTGGTTACACTAGCGGTTCTGGGGGGGGGGGGGGGGGGGGGCAGTACCCCTGTGACAACAATTTTGGACCCCCTTTTGGTCCCCCTAAATGTGGAGTATGAAATAATTTTTACTTACAACTAATTTTTGCTATCGCTCTTTTTTTACATCCGTTATTTGACAGTGGCAACGCGGAACACTAATGATTATGAACATGGTCTTTTGCCTGCTAATGCCTGCAATGCAGTGAAGAAAACGATATGACAACAATAACGTCTAATGTAACTGGCCCCTCTAACAGTACAACTGGCCCCAGCTTGGCCCGCCCAGTTGAAATGGTCTAGAACCGCCACTGGTTGTTTAGAGAACGATATTAGCTAAATATCAGATTTTTTTCTCAATAATCTATAGTATTATAACGTTTGGTATTGAAAACAATGACTTAATTCACATTATTGAAACCCCAAATGTAGGACATACGTATGTATTTGACAAGGGGATATCTACGCGTAGGCCTATACAGCCTACAATAAAACGAATCTTTAAAGTAGGTCTATTTTGCTGGGCTTCTGTTGTGGGTCCTAAAACAGGCAATAAAAGCAAGGACGGAAAGAAAGACGAGGACGTCTGTTGTGCAATAAATGTTTCCCTCTGGATTAGCCACCATATGTGACATCCGCAGACTGACAAAAAGGACACAAATAGGAAAAAAAAGAAGGTATATTTCTTAAAAATCTGTAGGCCTAATTGTAAACATTATTACATGTGTGTTATGGTGTTAACCATTTGACAACATTGAAGTCAGTTGAAAGTGCGTCATAACTCTCAGAAACTAGGTATATAGGCCCATGCCTATATCCTTCACTTGAAATGTTCTAGGTAGTGAAGATGCTTTCCTTATGCTCACCAACATTGCATTTCACCAGCCTACATAAATTGTGTCCCCGTTCTGCGAACAGAATTACGATTCTCCTCCGACACTCAACTAAGCCAAACATAACTATGGGTTTCTAGCACTTGATGAGAACCATATAGCCCAGCGCGCTTCTGAAATCAGCAATATTCATAACGTATCACCATCACGTACTTCAACGTGTTGTCAACTGTGACGGATGAGATGACTGAGAGCGAACCGCAGTGACTATATGACTGTACGCTATACGCTCTCTTTGGTATTTCACGTTTTATACCTCTCTGTAGGCTACGACATCTTAGTTTGATCCCTTATTCGACATGGTTGTTGATAAAGCCACTGTGATTATTTGTACTTTCATATCGTGGAGTTGGTGGTAGTTCCATTGCATAATTAACAAGAGCTGTTGGTATGCGGTATAGTGATGTGAGCTGGGGAGAAAGAGGCGTAGGCATAAGTGTTTTGGCAGCCCTCAAGACAAATGACGTGGGCTCATCTCAGCTTTTGAAGCAGAGAGGAAAGAGCCCGTTTGGCCCGTATTTCTTTGATTTCTTTGAAGACGAACATCTGCACTGTTGCACTTTATGACTACCCCTATGCGTGTAGCTTACTAGAATACTACTACTAGGCCTACTACTACTGATACTACTACTAACAATAATACTATTTTTTGACCAAACACTATATTATTATTATTAGTAGTATTATCAGGAGTTGTAGCAATTCCAGAACAATCCAATTAGGCCTAATAATGGTAGCCTAACCCCTCACGGCACTGGGTTGAATTATAATTTGTGTATATCTGAAGCAGTAACAACATAGGATAACACATAATATCTAGGCTACATTAGCCTACAGTGTTCAGTTTGCCACGTTTAACAATTTGAAGCAGAGACGAACATGTGTCGATCATGTGGGTCGGGAAGCAATGTTTTCGTGTCAGCTTTCTCTTACTTGACCATGAGGAAGTAATACTCATTGCTGGCTCTGAACAAACTTCTATAAGATGTCGGTGACCTTTTCCGGTCAATTTACAAATTAGGTCTAGGCGCTATGCTTCATGCATGTTACGCACTACGCTAATCAGAGACTAGGCTGTTTAAGGAGACCAAAAAAAAAAAAAAACACATCGTAAATCATGTTAATAACCAAATATCTTCTTGTAAAATTGATTTATGATTCAATAACAATGTTTACTAGTCATTAAAAAGTTTGAATGAACAGCGCTTGGCCCTATTGCAAGTTTAAAAAAAACCAGGAAAAAATACACCGCGGTCATTTGGTAACCCAATGTTTTCTTGTGTATCAATATAGCATAAAAATCATCATTTATTTCCTTCTTAATTTGCGTGTTTGTAGAGGCCTATGTATCTGCAAACTTACACCTGGAAAATCCTACATTCGTAGCATTTTTATGATTGAGTTGGATCACTCGTTATTGTACGAAGGTTTTGAAGTGCAACGTTAGTTACGATGGATTGGGGAAACATATTTCGCATATTGGCAGTACATGACTTCTGTGTTTCATTTTACTGATCTCTTTCTCCCTCTCTCTCATTCAAGGATAACCCGAAGAGCTGCAAAAGGTGTAACCCACACGACAAAGTGCAAAAAGAAACCATTGGGAAAAGGTTCCCGCACAATGACCTGCAGCAAAATCTCACTGAGGTGCTAGTACGACTCAAACGCACCTGCGACAGGCCTATTCACTTTGTCTCATTTCAATTAGCCTCACACAATATCTGAAATGATTTGGAAAAATCTAATATGCATTTTTTCCAGCTAATGTTTTTACTTTAGGCTATAGCCTAACTTATAGTGAAAAAAGTAGTTAAATACACAATATGGACCCCCTCCCCCCCTCGCCCCCACAGACAGACACACACTTTCACAGCTTTGCCATCACTACACATGCATTCAATGTTAATTTTGTGTAAATGAATGTACAAGTGTTTGCCATGTTTAACAAAATATGCACAGGAAAGGGCCTACGTCCCATTGACCACAGTATACACTATTGGCGAATCAAACAGTGATGATGTTCATGCGTAAAAGATCGTGTATAAAGCGTAACAAAGCTCGTGGGTAAACCTTAAAAATCCGATCGACGTTCGAAGTTCTAGGCTAGTTTGGCATGGATTTCTGAAGTAAGGATTCTGCCCTATGTGTGCAAATTATTGTTGTTGTGAAATATGATCATGATGATTATTGTGATTATGATTTATTGTTATCTTAGTATTATGATTTTGACCATGTTTGCTGTTGTTGGTGTTCCTTCAATAAATATAATTACATTTTTTGACATTTGTTGTGTACAGCTGTTTTCATTATTGCATGAGAAAATAACAGGTTTAAGCCGTCTCACAATACAGACATCAATTCAAAATGGTTCCCATACCACACGTGAAGGGTGAAATACTTCAGACGACGTTCCAAGCTTCGTGCCTGACGACTTTTATTTTTATTTAACTACGGAAGCCAGTTAAGAACAAATGATTATTTACAATTACCGCCTACCCCGGCCAAACCCTAACCCGGACGACGCTGGGCCAACTGTGCGCCGCCCTACGCGGACTCCCAATCACGGCCGGGTGTGATACAGCCTGGAATCGAATCAGGGTCTGTAGTGACGCCTCTGGCAGTGCCTTAGAATGCTGCGTATTAAACTGTATCCGCACTAACGTGGCATATAGCCTTCATAACTACCAACCCCATCACTCCCCCCATTCAACCTCTCACCTCCGCTGTGGAAGAGGTGGGCACAAGGGGGCACTGTTAGTATCAGTGAACAACAGTATTGTGTTTGTTTGTGTGTGTGTGTGTGTGTGTGTGTGTGTGTGCGTGTGTGCGTGTGTGCGTGTGTGCGTGTAACATAGTACAATACTACAAGATCTAACATTGACTTTTCACATTGATTAAATATACATACTCTCACCCATCTTTCTTTGCAAATAATGTTGTCTATAGATCATTAACATATGCAGTCAACAATTAGAATAGCTAATAGAAGAAAGGTCACTTAGACTAAGGGGGAGGGCCCAAAACACGGTTCAATGTAATATATAAATAATCTGGAAGAATGGAAAATAAAGATTAAAACTGTTTAGTACAAACCAACACGGCCCCCCCAATGGATAATCTCACATTATTAAGCCACTAAAGGCAAGCTACCTTCGATAAACAAACCACACCTTAGAAAATGTATGATTAAATCTAATTCTAGATGGTGTGTCAGTGATTTTCTGAACAGCGCACTATCAAAGTTTGGAGGTAGCCTACTATAGGCCTATGGAAATAACGGAGGTTACAGTAGCCTACAGGTCAGGTCACGAACACCCAAACTACACAAAATCAAGCATTTCACTGTAAGGTCTACACCTGTTCTACACGTGACAAATAAACTTTGATTTGATCAATAGCATTCATATTCAATGTCTTTGCCCTCACTTAGGATATATGATACCATATAACAGTCAAGCCAGTGAGGAAGGATCACGGAAGGAACCGCTTTCTTACCCGCGTCTGCGTTCTCCCGGTTGTCTATAGTGACGGTGACGCATGCTCGCTGGCCCATCGGAAAGGTATGGGGGTGATGCTGACGAATAGACCTCTACACCGCTACACCGGGCGTAGCAAACGTCCCCAAATCTGCCAATGGATGGAAAAGCAAAAAGCTGAATTTAACAATTAGGTAAACACCGCGTCATTTACTGTCCGCTGCTTTCTCTTTCTCTATCTCTCTTTCTGCAACCGTTGGATTATTCTTCCTCTCGGGTATACTCTAGATAGGGGCTGGTAGAGGCGGTGACTGTGGTGAAGCCATTTCTGACCGCGAGGCATGCAGGAGCACGTCGGGAAGGGGATGGAGCCTAGACAAAACGCGTTCCATATCAAAAAGCTAAACTATTGTATCATCTATACTGAAGGAAAATACGCTATTGGCGAAATCATTTCTATGCCCCTGCTGAGAGAGCTGCTGATTTTACGTGAGGTCCGAGGAATAGACAAAGGCATAAAGTTCATGTTCACAGAGCGGGTGTGCCACGTGGCTCGCTGCAACCAATCCCTGAATGGATTGAGTCGTAAACTTTTATTACTCAGCTGTAAATTTCTCCCCTAAACAACTAGGAATGTGTTGCACACCCTCGAATTTCTCTCTCTCCTTCTTGAGGATACAATTCTCTAGGCCTAAATATCGGTTTTTATAAAGAACAAAACGAAAGCAATGATATGACAGCATTGTTAATTTATCCATCAATATCTCAATTGATCCACCAATATGACTGTTGTCCATGAATAACACACACACACACACACACACACACACACACACACACACACACACACACACACACACACATCCCATATTAGGTGATTAGAAATCATTTGAGTCCATTTGCCCCTCAATCATCATCATCTTCAATATATTAAGAATATAGACCTACTAGAATGAATGTGTATGCTCAGGTACAATTCTTTCGATTCCTCTATGTTTTCAAAGATATGAGCAGGCCTACAATACTTCTAATTTACAGAAAGGACACTGTGACGACACTATAATTCATGTCATGCAGACATTTCTATTAGAGTTTGGTTGAACAAAAAAAACCCGTATAGAAAATATGTGGTTATAGATACAGTTCACCTTCAGTTATTGTCAGCAACGTTGAGAAACGACAGGCCTCATACCTCGAAAGAAACCACGCTATTCGACAACGACCTATGTAGTGTGAAAACAATAGCCTGTCGTTTTTAATATTCTCACGAATACTTAAAGCAGGCTAAATGTTACAGATTTCCCCCACCAAGAGTTTGATTTAAGCCTTTCACCCACCAACAACACACGTAATATATGATTGGTAAGGCTTTAAAGATGAATTAAAAAAGTTTGACAGAAAAAGTTAGACAGAACGTTGCGATAAAACGCACAACTGCAAATCCGACAGGGCTAGATATATTTCAGCAAAAGAAGTGTCGTCAAACCTCTTTTACTAGGATACTGTCATTTCAAAAAAGTTTAGAATTAAGATGAGCGACGAGGGAAGCTCGAGCCCAGACATTGTGACATTTCAATGAAATTACTAGCGCTATTCAAAAGAATACGCCTTGATATCGGAGAAAAACATGTTTGTTTTGTAGGTCTACTACGCCTATTCCTTTTGAAAACGAAATATATTTGATTCAATGTTTTAGCCCTACGACATTTTCCATGTTTCTGTTGTAATAGCCTAGTTCATGCCCAAATGTACAGTCCTCCTTTTGTCATTCCAAATAGGTCGAATCCTGTCTTTGAGCATAGACAAAGTAGGCAATCATTTAGTCTCTCTATGAAATATGATAAAGATAGATCATATTTTGAATTCCACAGCTACGATTAAGATATAAATAAAATATATACATACACCGAGGCAAGTTGCATCTTGTCCATGCATACTGGGTGTAGCCGTTTGGGCTGGGTGTACCGTGTAGCAGGATGAGTCGACATTGCACACTATAAAAAGAGAAACACTGTGTTTCCGGAAACGGCTAGCCCCGTTTATACCACCAATAAAGTTTACAGCAGGTACACTAAACCTAAACGAGAATGTCAACCCTCTGTTAAAAGTATCCACAAAAGCCCCACGGTCAGTCAACGCTTTCGGATAATTGTTAATTGCACGGAAACTTTCTGTATTTTTAATAGGCTACAAGGAGGCAATAACAGTTTTAAAATAACTTCACTTAAGGACTAGCCATTTAGGCAGTAGGATACGAAAAATTCAGACACCAATAGGCCTATATTTTTGTGACCTTTCTGGAATGGACTATGCAGAAGATTTGACACTGATTTGATAGAATAGATTCAAAATTCAAATGTGGGTAAGTTTAATCAATAGCTGTTTCATTCGAGAATTTTATTTGATCTTAGAAAGAAATGCAACAGCTTTGTAAACATCTTCTTTAAAGAGTAGTCTACTCTATAGGCCCACTTTAAAATATAATCCCCCTTCTTCAGTTCATTTCGATTTACAGAAACAGCAACACAACAAAAACATCGTAAAGTATCAGTTTGCAATGTTTAAAAATAATTTTGAATGACTGAATAACTTTTAGAAGAAAATGTGGGTTTTGGACCGTTGTTTTTTTGTCTGTTTCAGACCCGATATTTCTTGAGCTGACGCATATACATGCGATTAATTAAGGTAAACAAAATGTCATCTTATGTGATTCAATAGTTATCATCGAGGTTGTGGTTTTCTTCCCCATTTCAAATCGACAAAATCCTGTCATAGATTTTGAGGAATGTGGCATGCTTCTTGACCCCCAACGAAAAACCTGAGCCGAATATTTTGAATGTATGGCTAATTGGAATAAGCAATTCATTGTCTCCAAACCATGTCAAACAAGTCATAAATTGTATCATTTTATAGATCCAATGACTCACATTGCATATTTACTGTGGTGTAGTGTGTAAGGGGTTTGTTTACATCAATGTGAAATGCCGACTTCATGGGCTGTATTCTGCTCCAATACCAAGCGTTCCAGTCCCAATAAAAAGCTGCTTTGACTTCACAGTGACTAACTAAATACCACATGTAACATATAGTTCAAGATAGCAAGGTTTCTCGTTCACAGGATATGACCAAATACCTCTTATAACAGTACTTCTGTTATGAAAAGTAAGCCTTAAACCCATTTTGGTGAGAGGGGCGGTTCCTATTCCTCGCAGACAGTACCAAAGCTGCAGTGGCCACGTGCTCTCCTCCTCTCACCTTTTCCCTTCGCTTGTGGACTTCAGTGCACAACAAACTAGCTGTCTGTGACCAGGCGCATAAACCTCTCCAAGCCAAACCTTCATACCATAACCGCTAACCACTACACAACCTACATCGTTGTGACCATATTAACTTTACAGCCAACGAACTAGAACTATCGCTTTAGTCAGGGATGGGCATAGATTACAAATTACAATTCCAAAATAGAACTACAAAATACCCTAAAGAATATCAAAAATAAAATCTAAAATGCTTTTGCAAAGTATTGTTTTTAAATCAAATAGATGTAATTTGCATTTTAAAACACAAATAATACATTTGCAAATGGCCTGCAAACAGCAACAAGATTCTCATGAACGGTTATAGAAATGTCTTGCTATGACTGGTATATGTTGTTGTTTATCTACCTTAGTTGAATACACTGTCAGTCTGGATAAGAGCGTCTGTTAAATTACCAAAATGTAAATGTATGTGAAAATGAACAATTGCAAAGCACACTGGGTATTGTCATTGCCCTTGTTTCGGGGCAGAGCTCCTTGGAGTAATACTCAGCATGCTTTGCAATTGTTCATTTTTACATGTACATTTGCATTTAGTTCATTTAGTAGAAGCTCTTATCACACCATAGTGCCATCATATTTTTGAGACCAATGTAGAGTGAAAGGGGGCCACAAAACTGTGAAATGCTATGAAGAATTTGTATATCAAAAATACAAATTACAGCTTTCGAAAGTATATTGTTACAAAATACAGTGGAGTGTAGTTTAGCCCAGTGTAATACAACATAAAAAATACTCTGAAGTAATTAAAATATGTATTTCAAATACATGTAACAGGAATACTGCACATCTCTGGTGTTAGTAAGCCCACAATCCAATCCATGTGTACAATCATGTAGTAAAGTGTGCAGCAAGCAGTTTAGCAGTTACACCGGCGGGCCCCGATGTCAATACATTAATACAATTGAAAGCTTACCTTAACTTGGAAGATTTGGCGGGTTGGTTAGCCTTAGAAAGCTAGCTAACATAAATAGCATTCCTCTGTTTGAATCAGGCTGTTTCGTAGGCTAAATGAGCTGTTTTAGTTAAGTAATTGAAAGGTAAACTAAGAAAGATAAAAATACAAAAAAATATAGCTAGCTCTTTCTCTCTCTCGTTCTTTCGCTCTCTCTCTCTGCTTCTCCTTTATTTCAGAACAAATTATTTTGTTCAAATTTGTTCAACTATTGTCTTTCTCTCTTTGAGTCAACTATTCAACACATTTTATGCCAGTGTTTCCCAAACTCGGTTTGTTTTTTGCCCTAG
Source organism: Salmo trutta (assembly GCF_901001165.1). Classification (NCBI taxonomy): domain Eukaryota; kingdom Metazoa; phylum Chordata; class Actinopteri; order Salmoniformes; family Salmonidae; genus Salmo; species Salmo trutta. The sequence goes on along the minus strand of NC_042986.1, from coordinate 9,560,159 downwards.
CACTACACAGCTGATTCAAATAATCAACTCAACATTAAGCTTTGATCATTTGAATCAGCTGTGTAGTGCTAGGGCAAAAACCAAAACAGTGCACCCCTTGGGGTCCCCAGGACAGAGTTTGGGAAACACTGCTTTATGCAATGCAGTGCTAGCTAGCTGTAGCTTATGCTTTCAGTACTAGATGGACAAGATGTCAGTTCATACTGCAAGAGCTCTGAAAGGTTGGAGGACGTTCTCCGGAAGTTGTCATAATTAATCTGTAAGTCTATGGAAGGGGTTGAGAATCACAAGCCTCCTATGTTTTGTATTGAAGTTCATATATCCAGAGGAAGATGTGAAATAGTTGTCCTCTGGCTACACCATGGTGCTGTTGAGGCTACTGTAGACCTTCACTGCAAAACAGTGTGTTTTAATCAGTTATTTGGTGACGTGAATATATATAATAAAGTTTTATCCTAAAAGGATAACTTTGTTAATGTTTCATCATTTTTTTCTGCAATTGACTGAGTAGGATGGTCCTCCCCTTCCTTCTCTGAGGAGCCTCTACTAGTGTGTGTGTGTGTGTGTGTGTGTGTGTGTCTCTCTCTGTGTGTGTGTGTGTGTGTGTGTGTGTGTGTGTGTGTGTGTGTGTGTGTGTGTGTGTGTGTGTGTGTGTGTGTGGGTGTGTGTGTGTGTGTTTCACAGCATTGTACCAGATCTTCAGTTTCTTGGCAATTTCTCGCATGGAATAGCCTTAATTTCTCAAAACAAGAATAGACTGACAACCTTCAGAAGAAAGTTATTTGTTTTTGGCCATTTTGAGCCTGTAATCGAACCAACAAATGCTGATGCTCCAGATACTCAACTAGTCTAAAGAAGGCCAGTTTTATTTCTTCTTTAATTAATCAAAACAACAGTTTTCAGCTGTGCTAACATAATTGCAAAAGGATTTTCTAACGATCAATCAGCCTTTTAAAATGATAATCTTGGATTAGCTAACCCAACATGCCATTGGAACACAGGAGTGATGGTTGCTGATAATGGACCTCAATACGCCTATATATGTTGCATTAAAAATCCGCCGTTTACAGCTACAATAGTCATTTACAACATTAACAAATGTCTACACTGTATTTCTGATCAATTAGATGTTATTTTAATGGACAAAAAAAAGGGCTTTTCTTTCAAAAACAAGGACATTTCTAAGTGACCCCAAACTGTTGAACGGTAGTGTATGTGTGTGTGTATGTATATGTATGTTCTAGCCACACCGCCCTACGATAGTTTGCCTTGGGAGATTGCTAAGAAAATGGATAACCTAGCTCTGCTAAAGTGATTTTATCTTTCTTTTAGAAAATTAGATTAAGGCAGGTGAACAACAGTGTACGATAGCAAAGATATTAGACACCTTACCAGAGTTGCTCATATTAAACAAAAATTATATTTATCAAATCTCTCTTCAAGATATGGGAGAAACAGACTTCTCCTGTTGTCGTTGTTGTCTCCAACACTGCAGTATTAAACGCAGCAAAAAAAGAAACGTCCCTTTTTCAAGACCCTGTCTTTCAAAGATAATTCGTAAAAATCCAAAGAACTTCACAGATCTTCCTTGTAAAGGGTTTAAACACTTTTTCCCATGCTTGTTCAATGAAGCATAAACAATTATTGAACACGCACCTGTGGAACGGTCGTTAAGACACTAACAGCTTACAGACGGTAGGCAATTAAGGTCACAGTTATGAAAACTTAGGACATTAAAGAGGCCTTTCTACTGACTCTGAAAAACACCAAAAGAAAGATGTCCAGGGTCCCTGCTCATCTGCGTGAACGTGCCTTAGGCATGCTGCAAGGAGGCATGAGGACTGCAGATGTGGCCAGGGCAATAAATTGCAATGTCCATACTGTGAGACGCCTAAGACAGCGCTACAGGGAGACGGGACGGACAGCTGATTGTCCTTGCAGTGGCAGACCACGTGTAACAACACCTGCACAGGATCGGTACATCCAAACATCACACCTGCGGGACAGGTACAGGATGGCAACAACAACTGCCCGAGTTACACCAGGAACGCACAATCCCTCCATCAGTGCTCAGACTGTCTGCAATAGGCTGAGAGAGGCTGGACTGAGGGCTTGTAGGCTTGTTGTAAGGCAGGTCCTCACCAGACATCACAGGCAACAACATCGCCTATGGGCACAAACGCACCGTCGCTGGACCAGACAGGACTGGCAAAAAGTGTTCTTCACTGACGAGTCATGGTTTTGTCTCACCAGGGGTGATGGTCGGATTCGTGTTTATCGTCGAAGTAATGCGCGTTACACCGAGGCCTGTACTCTGGAGCGGGATCAATTTGGAGGTGGAGGGTTCGTCATGGTCTGGGGCGGTGTGTCACAGCATCATCGGACTGAGCTTGTTGTCATTGCAGGCAATCTCAACGTTGTGCATTACAGGGAAGATATCCTCCTCCCTCATGTGGGACCTGTTGGATCGGAGGGCGAGGGCTAGGGCCATTCCCCCAGAAATGTCCGGGAACTTGCAGGTGCCTTGGTGAAAGAGTGGGGTAACATCTCACAGCAAGAACTGGCAAATGTGGTGCAGTCCATGAGGAGGAGATGCACTGCAGTACTTAATGCAGCTGGCCACACCAGATACTGACTGTTACTTTTGATTTTGACCCCCCTTTTGTTTAGGGACACATGATTCAATTTCTGTTAGTCACATGTCTGTGGAACTTGTTCAGTTTATGTCTCAGTTGTTGAATCTTGTTATGTTCATAGAAATATTTACACATGTTAAGTTTGCTGAAAATAAACGCAGTTGACAGTGAGAGGACATTTCTTTTTTTGCTGAGTTTATATGACCCATTCACCCCATGCATACACAATGCTGGTAGCCCAAAGGTTTGAGTCCTGGGCCTACACTACTAGCTCCTGGCATGCTACACTGCGGCTGACCCTGTGCTCTTCCCAATTTGTAGTGTGCTTGTGTCTGTGTCTGTGGGGGGGATGGGAACAGAGCAAAATAAGAATTTCCGTTTCTGATGAACCAGTACTATTATTTTCTATGATTCTATGGACTGAACCACTGATGAACAAAGATGACAGCTTTCCTACATTTGGACCTTCAGTCCCTGTATTCATAGAACTTGTAGACCTTCATCCATAACCAGGGGCGGACTGGGACCAAAAATCTAACACACCGGCCCATTTTTCCTCAAAGGCCCTGAAACTGGCCAATGTATTTCCTTGAGGCCCCCATTATTATCCAGTTAATGATCATTTTGCACAACAGCAAATAAAGTTTGACAGGCCCACTGGGCTAAAAACGGACCAGCCCATATGGCATTTGCCTGAAATGCCAGAAGGTCAGTTCACCCCTGTCCATAACCCAATGATCCAAACGCAGAAGACTGTGGTTTGGCTGAACTCCATATTCAAGTTTTGGAGTTAACATCTAAATTCCAATGTTCCACACGTGGTCACACATAAATCTGAAGTAAGTCACTGCTGTCTCTAAGAAACCAGTCTGTATAACCATAAGGTGAGAAGCAGTCTGTAAACCTGACCTCTTCTGAGGGTAGTGAGTGGCGATACATCTCCTGCAACTCGATTGTTTGTTTATGTACAGGGCCTTCGGAAAGTATTCAGACCACATTCCTTTTCCACATTTTGTTACATTACAGCCATATTCTAAAGTTGATTAAATTAAAACAACTCCTCAGCAATCTGCACACAATACCCTATAATGAAAAACCAAAAACAGGTTTTTAGACATTTTTGCAAATGTATTTAACGTGAAATATCACATTTACATAAGTATTCAGACCCTTTGCTATGACACTCGAAATTGAGCTCAGGTGCATCTTGTTTCCATTGATCATCCTTGAGATGTTTGAGAGACAGTGATGCATCCAGTCAGGATGCTCTCGATGGTGCAGCTGTAGAACTTTTTGAAGATCTGAGGACCCATGCCAAATCTTTTCAGTCTCCTGAGGGGTAATAGGTTTTGTTGTGCCCTCTTCACAATTGTCTTGGTGTGCTTGAACCATGATAGTTTGTTGTTGATGTGGACGCCAAGGAACTTGAAGCTCTCAACCTGCTCCACTACAGCCCCGTCGATGAAAATGGGGGCATGCTCGGTCCTCCTTTTCCTGTAGTCCACAATCATCTCCTTTGTCTTGATCACATTGAGGGAGAGGTTGTTGTCCTGGCACCACACGGCCAGGTCTCTGACCTCCTCCCTATAGGCTGTCTCATCGTTGTCGATGATCAGGCCTACCACTGTTGTGTCATCAGAAAACGTAATGATGATGTTGAAGACGTGCCTGGCTATGCAATCATGAGTGAACAGGGAGTACAGGAGGGGACTGAGCACGCACCCCTGAGGGGCCCCGTTTTGAGGATCAGCGTGGTGAATGTGTTGTTACCTACCCTTACCACCTGGGGGCGGCCCTTCAGGAAGTCCAGGATCCAGTTGCATAGGGAGGTGTTTAGTCCCAGGGCCCTTAGCTTAGTGATGAACTTTGAGGGCACTATGGTATTGAACACTGAATAGCATTCTCACATAGGTGTTCCTTTTGTCCAGGTGTGAAAGGGCAATGTGAAGTGCAATAGAGATTGCATCATCGGTGGATCTGTTGGGGTGGTATGCAAATTGATATGGGTCTATGGTTTCTGGGAGCACTTCATGGCTACAGACGTGAGTGCTATGGGTCGATGGTCATTAGGCAGGTTACCTTAGTGTTCTTGGGTACAGGGACTATGGTGGTCTGCTTGAAACATGTTGGTATTACAGACTCAGACAGGGAGAGTTTGAAAATGTCAGTAAAGACTCTTGCCAGTTGGTCAGCGCATGCTCGGAGTACACGTCCTGGTAATCCGTCTGGCCCTGCGTGCTTGGAGTAATCGCTGTCATGATTTCTAGAACTCTTTTTGGTCATAAGAGATGGTGGCAGAAACATTATGTACAAAATAATAATGATGGCGCCGGAGAGAATGGCTACCGTTTTACGGTCTCCTAACCAATTGTGCTATTCTGTGTGTCTTTTCGTGTTATTTGTAACTTATTTCGTACATAATGTTTCTGCCACCGTCACTTATGACCCGAAAAAAGCTTATAGAAATCAGGAAAAAGATTACTCACCTCGTATTGAAAGACAATTTGTTCTTTAACGAGTCGGACGTGAGGGATTTACTCCAGACACCCGACAAGGCCCTCATCCCTGTCATTCGCAGGAGAAAGAGACAGAGATATCAAGGACGAAGGTCGGGTGCCTTGTAAGGATCCTGTGGGGAGTGGGTAATTTGCCTTTACCATCGGTCCTATTAGCCAACGTATAATCATTGGATAATAATATAGACTAACTATAAGCATGTACTGTATATCCTACCAACGGGACATTAAAAACTGTAATATCTTATGTTTCACTGAGTCGTAGCTGAACGATGACATGAATAACATACAGCTGGCAGGTTATACACTATAGCAGCAGGGTAGAACAGTAGCCTCTGGTAAGACAAGGGGTGGTGGTCTATGTATATTTGTAAAGAGCTGGTGCAAAATATCTAAGGAAGTCTCAAGGTCTTGCTGGCCTGAGGTAGATTATCTCATGATAAGTCCCACAGTTGACAGTGCTTGTCAGAGCAAACCCAAGCCATGAGGTCGAAGGAATTGTCCGTAAAGCTCCGTGACAGGATTGTGTCGAGGCACAGATCTGGGGAAGGGTACCAAATCCTTTCTGCAGCATTGAAGGTTCCCAAGAACACAGTGGCCTCCTACATCCTTAAACGGAAGAAGTTTAGAACCACCAAGACTCTTCCTAGAGCTGGCCGCACGGCCAAACTGAGCAATCGGGTAAGAAGGACCTTGGTCAGGGAGGTGATCAAGAACCCAATGGTCACTCTGACAGTGCTCGAGGGAAAGATGAACGGAGCAAAGTACAGAGAGATCCTTGATGAAAACCTGCTCCAGAGCGCTCAGTACCTCAGACTATGGGGAAAATGTTTAACATCCAACAGGACAATGACCCTAAGCACACAGCCAAGACAGTGCAGGAGTGGCTTCAGGACAAGTCTCTGAATGTCCTTGAGTAGCCCAGCCAGAGCCCGGACTTGAACCCGATCAAACATCTCTGAAGAGACCTGAAAATAGCTGTGCAGCAACGCTCCCATCCAACCTGACAGAGCTTGAGAGGGTCTGCAGAGAACAATGGGAGAAACTCCCCAAATACAGTTGTGCCAAGCTCGAGACTATAAACTCGAGACTATAAACTCGAGGCTGCCAAAGGTGCTTCAACAAAGTACTGAGTAAAGGGTCTGAATACTTATGTAAATATAATATTTCAGTTTTTTTATTTTTTATAAATTAGCAAAAATGTCTAAAAACCTGTTTCTGAATGTATTTACACTACATGACTAAAGTACGTGGACACCTCATTCCGATATGTAATTGGTCCCTCCTTTGCTGCTATTATAGCCTCCACTCTTCTGGGAAGAATTTCCACTAGATATTGGAACATTGCTGCATGGACTTGCTTTCATTCAGCCACAAGATCATTAGTGAGATCGGGCACTGATGTTGGGCGATAAGTCCTGACTCCCAGTTGGTGTTCCAATTCATCCCAAAGGTGTTCGATGGGGTTGAGGTCAAGGCTCTGTACAGGCCAGTCAAGTTTTTCCACGCCGATCTCAACAAACCATTTCTGTATGGACATCGCTTTGTGCACGGGGGCATTGTCATGCTGAAACATGAAAGGGCCTTCCCCAAACTGTTGCCACAAAGTTGGAAGTACAGAATCATCTAGAATGTCATGGTATGCTGTAGCGTATGACGTTTCCCTTCACTGGAACTAAGGGGCCTAGTCCGAACCATGGAAAACAGCCCCAGACCATTTTTCCTCCTCCACCAAACTTTACAGTTGGCACTATGCATTGGGGCAGGAAGCATTCTCCTGGCATCCGCCAAACCCAGATTTGTGAGTGAAGTGTGACTCCTCAGTGATTTAAAAATAAATTGTCAACATTTAAAAGGTTATCCTTTTTAGATAAAACAAATACTAAATATATTCACATGATAATACTAAATAACAAATAGTAAATATATTCACCAAATAATTGATTAAAACACACTGTTTTGCAACTAAGGTCTACTTCAGCCTCAAAAACACTCTGTAGGGTAGCACCATGGTGTAGCCGAAGGACAGCTGGCTTCCGTCCTCCTCTGGATACATTGACTTTAATATCAAAACTAGTGGGCTCATGGTTCTCACCCCCTTCCATAGACTTACACAGTAATTATGACAACTTCTGGAGGATGTCCTCCAACCTATCAGAGATCTTGCAGCATGAACTGACATGTTCCCCACCAAATCAAAGGTAGCTAGAACTGCAGGGCATTAAATGTGGTGAGTAGTTGTCTCAAAGAGAGAGAAAGAAAATAGTTTATCAGTTTTGAACAAATTAATTTCTTCAAAAATGAAGGAGAAGCAAGAGATTTTGTTATTATTTTCATTTTCAGTTTCACTTACTTAGCTAGCAAATGCAGCTAGCTACTTTAGCCTACTCAAACACCCTGCTCAAACAGAGGGATCTATGTTAGCTAGCTGGCTATGACTATCCAACACAACACACAAAACTCTTCAAGTTAAGCTTTTGGTTTTCTAATTTATTGCCACCAGTGCCACTGGTGTAACTGCTAAACTGCTTACTGACTATACACTGTAACATTTCTGAATGTTAGTTCTATTAGCTATGTTGACTATAACGTTACTTTAGCTAATATGTTGACAATGATATAGGCTGTGTGTAGCGGTTATGATATGGTTTGGATTGGAAAAGTTTATTCACCTGGTTACATACTGCTGATGTGTTGTGAATGAAATTCCACAAGCAAAGGGAAAAGGTGAGAAGGCGAGAGTGCATAGATGCAAGAAGGAATACAACGTGGCTGCTATGAAAGTCAACTGCATTTACGAATGATCAGGGGAGTATTAATTCCGCCGATTCTGTTAAAAAATGTGTCGCTGTCTGTCCATGTGTCACCTCAAATGTTTCTCTCGACCTGTGGTGTAAACTTTCAATCATAGGCTAGGTTGTAGCAACCTCATGATGAGTAAATGGAAAACATATGTATTATGTAGTAGCCTAAATCTATCTATGTAACATTGAACTGGGTGAATGCAATATGAATGAAGGTCATCCAATATGCTATAATAGAAATACGGCCATGCTCATGAAGAAAAATTGTCCTCCCTCATCTTAAACGGCACCGACCGCCACTGGATTCATCACTCCAGAGAACACGTTTCCACTGCTCCAGAGTCTAATGGTGGCGAGCTTTACACCACTACTGCCGATGCTTGGCATTGCACATGGTGATCTTAGGCTTGTGTGCGGCTGCTCGGCCATGGAAACCCATTTCGTGAAGCTCCTGACGAACAGTTCTTGTACTGACGTTGCTTCCAGAGGCAGTTTGGAACTCGGTAGTGAGTGTTGCAAACAAGAACAGACGATTTTTACGAGCTACGCGTTTCAGCACTCGGTGGTCCCGTTCCGTGAGCTTGTGTGGCCTACCACTTCGCGGCTGAGCTGTTGTTGCTGCTAGACGTTTCCACTTCACAATAACTGCACTTACAGTTGACCCGGACAGCTCTAGCAGGGCAGGAATTTGACGAACTGACTTGTTGGAAAGGTGGCATCCTATGACAGGGCCATGTTGAAAGTCACTGAGCTCTTTCGTAAGGCCATTCTACTGCCAATGTTTGTCTATGGAGATTGCATGGCTGTGCACTCAATTTTAGCCACCTGTCAGCAACATGTGTGGCTGAAATAGTCGAATCCGCTAATTTGAGGGGGTGTCAACATACTTTTGTATACATAGTGTATGTAGGAATGTGTAAATGTATCTAATGTTTATCTATTTGAAAGCTCTGATGAAGGCTTTGAGGCCGTAGACGATATTTAACCTTAGTAAGTGCAGTGAGCATAAGTGTTCTTCTTTTCTTTTAAGTTATGTATTAATGTAGACAAATAGGCATCATTGGCCAAACTACTGGCTTGCACCGCCTAATGGTCAACCACTATATGACATGTTCTGCTGCAGCTGCAACATGGCTGGGAAGAGAGGGTGTGCAGGGAAACAGGCCCATACCTTTGTCCATTATAATCCCCCCCTGAAGCCAACTTCACCATTTACTCATTACTATAATTAATATAAATCATACGAGAGGCTCTCCTTATCCTAAAAAAAAGCTAGTATTGTGCCTCATAATTAATTTCATGGATGTATTTTATATAAGGTCACGTCAAAGATTAAATGTCAACTTGTCATTAGATAGTATGATTGCGTTTGAACAGGACATAGTTACTCATTGATACAGCTTCAACTGATATCAATAACATTAGACAATTGTTTGATATTGTTGACTGTCTCCAACAGACCTTAAAACAACACATCTGATTGTACATGGTACTGGAGAACTATCTCTCAAAACAATTTGTAATATGAGTGACATATTCCTAAATCATTTTGAGAATCTATCAAACCATCGCACTACTTGGGTCACATTGAGTAGCCACAAACGGCATAGTAACTGATCATTTCAATTGCTGTGGTGATAACAATGTAACTATATGTAACAACGTTGTAATTATATCAGTGACTAATGGGGTACAGACGTTTCCACCATTACACTGTGAAAGAAGTCACGCGTGGTATCCTATTGCATTCCATATAGCCTAACTTCTGCAGTCGCCCTGTGACACCGAGAAGCTTCTGGTCATCGACGAGGCACACGATGGAATAATATGCTAGGCTGCAAGTGCAACTTCAAGTCAAATGTTACCATGACTGTCAATAGTTGCATCAGATCTAACGTCTAATGGCTATCGGCACTCTAACAATCGATCGTGTGTCATTTATCTAAAATGCTTTTGTAGGGCATAGATACCGTATGTACATGGTGGGTAGCTCCCTGTAGCGTAGACATACAGCATATAAGCAGTAGCCTAGACATGCTCAGTCATTCAGTCATTCAGTTAACAAGTTCTTACGGCCATAAAAGAAAAGGAACGATGGTGAGCCATCTTGTTTATTCGTATTTTTACGTTAACAACAATGGCGGAGATACACAATTCCGTCTTTCACGTGAGAAACACCAGCAAACGAGCATACTGTTCACATCAATAATATAACAAGACGTACATTAAGTTATATTCAGTGCAAAAAAAACTACGCTAATATCACCAGCACATTAAAATAAAACTCCTTACTTTTTAAAATCCTTGTAGGCTAATTGTAGCAGGTATTATTATCACACACAGTCATGTCCGTTTTCTATAGGCAGTTTTAGTTGTTGGGGGAAATATAGGTTTTAGTCTAAACATAGCAGTGCCGTTATTATGGAATGCAAATTCAGTAAAAGGCAATGTTCTGTTTTAGTAGGTAGTGCCCTGGTACAATCTTGCCAAATCGGTTACTTGGCTTTGAGCTAACTTTGTCTTCCTAAGACTCACAAATTGTCTTAAACAAGCATAGGTATATATTGGGTAAATAATACATAACTTAATAATATAACGTTAATATAACACTATAAAAACAATATCATATGAAATCTCTATTTAGAAATCTCTATTGCAATTTCCCCAGGTTTAGGTAGCATCTTCATTAAGGATTTAAAACGATTGCATGTCCCTGGTAATCCTACCAAAATCATATCTGAAGTAAGAGCTAAATATCCTTGTCTTGGCTATTCACCACAAATGACAATGAAGTATAATACAAAAAAACTGAAACGGTCAATAAAACGTGTTTTACATATGGGCCTGCAAGTCAATGTTATTTCCTCGGAAGTCACACTGCTGCCATGACATTGAACATTAAACATATTGTTTAGTTACATTTTGATTACGATTTTAAATGGCAACTATTTGTGCATTGTGAATTTGAATTCTATTTACAGGATTAGTTGGCATTGGTTAAGTTTTGTTGGACCTTGCCCTGTCTGCCTTTGTGTATTTGTTTGTCTATGCTTTTGTTAGGAGATTACATAATTTATTTGATAAAAAAATCGGATTTTATCTAAAGTGGCCTATAGCCTACTCCATTAAACATGCATTTAAACTTAACCCATACAGAGATCACGTATAAATTACATTTTCTAAATGCAATTTTTCCGAATGTAAATGTTGTAAGGAAAAGTAAAAAACTACAAAATAACTAATTTGCATCCATATAACGCATCGTGAAGAGGGAGAAATACATACATAAGTATGCCAGCAATATCTGTGGGATCTTTTTTCCCTTTCCCTTGTTGACTAATAAAACAGTGGCCATAAAGTTGACGCTCTCTGCCTCCTTCTCTCCTTTCATCGTCTATATGGTTCCTCTTTTTTCCCATTTTCTGCCATATAACCATAAAAAGACCATAAAATCACTCCTTGGTCTCCTCTTTCTCTTTCTCTTCCGCTTCTTTCTCTTCCCCCTCTTCCCCTTCACCGTCCTCGTTGCCCTCCTCCTCAGCCTCAGCCTCAGCCTCGGCATCGGCCTCTCCTCTCTGGCCCGGAAACTTGTCTTTGTTGTTTTCTTTTTTCCACTTCATTCGCCGATTTTGAAACCATATCTTGACCTGCCTCTCGGTGAGACTCAGGGCATGGGACACCTCGATCCGTCGCTTGCGTGTCAGGTACGGATTGAAGAGAAACTCCTTCTCCAATTCCAGAGTTTGGTAACGACTGTAGGTTTGCCTTCCATTCCGCCTCCCTGGTGCTTAAATGAAATAGTAAGCAAGGTTAGCTTATATGTCTTAGATATTGTCTTTAACATATTAATACTGGGACTACAGCAATTTGATCATCTGAATGAAAAACACAGACTGGACTTTCCTGAGTTAATTTGATGGTGGCATTAATATTTTAAAATCAATGGAAAAACAACTAAATGTAGTATATTCCCATATGTCTACTATTTTATAGTATAAATGAAATATTATCTGTTTAGTACCGTTTACTTTTTCATTATGTAACTGGTAACTGCACTACACACACTCACACAACCACACACATTCACACACTCACAACCACACACACACACACACACACACACACACACACACACACACACACACACACACACACACACACACACACACACACACACACACACACACACACACACACACACACACACTCTCTCTCTCTCTTTCACACTCTCTCTCGCACACACACACACACACGCGCCACACACACGCGCACACACACAGACACACAATAGATACACGTTCTTATGCAGATTGCGGAGGAAGTATCTTTAGGCCTAAAATATTTTTCTAAAATAACACTAAAAACATTTGAAACGATAGTCCATGATGTGTTAAATGATCAATTCTATCACATCCTACATTATCTTTTTAGCTTGGTTTAGGGCAAGGGCATGTGAAGAGATGAATAGCATGAGGAATAGTGACGTTTAGAAGCAAAGTAGGATATTTGCATTACAAATCGTTTATTGTTACAGTAACAATTTGGTCATACAATGTTTGGGCACTCCGTTTAGTAGGTTTCTATTTAATTTAGGATGGCAGGGGATGGGGACAAGTTGTACTTCAGGTTCTTCAAATAACTGTTTTATTCAGCTGGATTTCTGTCTTTTTGTCATTACAGATTTTCTCCAGAAAAACACTATCTTTATCACCAATACCTCTGTCAAGTGAGACAACTTTTTTTGGGGGGGGGGGGGTTATTATTACATGATAACTATAGTTGTTTGTTAGAAGCTTATACGTTAATATTACAGGCTACCTTATATAAGATATGAGATTACAAAACGAATGTTTATAGTGTATACTCGCGATGGCTATGTAGTCAATTGACCTGTATATTCTGCTGCACTAAAACGCAATAAATAAAGGGCTACATTCTCCATTCCTTATTATTTCTTTTGCTTTTACGCACGCAGGCACACGCACAAACACGCACACAAACACACACTGCGCACAAACACACATAGTTACTCGCACATATGGGAAATAAAGTACACAAAATAATTCTAACCGTGAGGTCTCATCCAAGGAAACATAATACTAGGAGACGAGTTCTGATTTAAGTGGCCTTGTCCTTCTCCGGGGTTAGAGCCGTTAGAGGATTTAGAGTCTGGGTATTGCGCGAGGCTTGCCTCTTGCTGGGTACCATAAAGCGGTTGCCTCGGAAGAGCTTCATATCCATAAAATTTCGTTGCGTCTCCATGGCAAGCCAGCGCGCAGGGGTTCTGTTGGTATCCAGGATTGGAGATCCCCGTGGTCCCATGGTGAAAAAAGTCATGATGGGAAGGGTGCTGAAAGCCCGATGCAGCTGCCCCGGGTCCGTAGACCAGCGTGTGGCTGCGGGCAACGCTTTGTGGGAATCTGCAGTCGTAGTAAGTTGGCTCCAGTGATTCGCCTCCTTTGTATTTGGAGAAAAGAGGGTTAACAAAATATGAGCTCATTGTTTAGTTTGCATTAAACAAGGCAAGGTTTCTTCGTTGTAGAATATCCCCGTTTTGGATTGTGGCAGCCTTTTGTTTAGGTTCCCAGTCGCACACAGAACACAGACAAACCGGAACTAGATGGAGAAACGCTGCCCGTTTGGACAGACAGTCTCAGGCAGCTCTCTCGCGCTCCAACACTCTTCTCATCGAGTTTTTCTCACTATCTCCAGTAGTTTTCCTTTTTTCAGCCTCAAATCCGGCTCATGGCGTGTGCTTTGGAAATGTGTTAAGGTTATAGCTGGCTTGCTCCGCCGACACAGTCACAAGCGCTTCTCTTTTTTTTCCTTCTTTTTTTTTTTTTTAGCTTCCCACCCACCCAACCACCCCCACCCTAATCCTCCCTCTCAACAACCCCCCCCCAACTCATCTTTTACCCAAGCGGTCAGCGTGTACATACACCATGATATATTCTACTACAACAAGAAAAAGGAGCTCAATATGATGCCTATGATCACCATGTGAAAACTCTCAAGTTATCTTTGTGGTCAAATTACTATGACACATAGAGCTACTGGAGCGGAGAAGCCATCTGGCATTTCAGGCAAATGCCAGATGGGCTGGACCATATTTTGCCCAGTGGGCCTGTCTAACTTGGATTTTTTTGCAGAATTATCATTATCTGGCTAATAATGGGGGCCTCAAGGAAAATAATATGGCCAGTGTGGGGGCCTGGTAGAAAAAAATGGGACATGTGGGGGGCTTAAGAGAAAAGAATGGGCCGGTTTGATAGACATGCTAGGGCCGATATTTGGTCCAGTTCACCCCTGTAAAGCTATATGACAAATACATTAAAAAAGGCTTTGTTCTTAAAGTCCTCATATGTAACCTCGTGTATATAGTTTGAGAACCATTCCTTATATCAAATAATGGTTTAAAAGGAATGCTGTTAGCTGTTAGCTTAGCCTACCATAAATACACAATAGCACTGCTTGAGATCCCCCTATACTGCCTGCTATTTATGACAGGGTAACAAAAAATAAAGGCCTATATAACTATAAACGAGTAGGCCAGGCCTAGCACATATAACTACACATGTGTAAGGCTTCAATAATGATCATGGAACTAATAATGATAATGGCATCTTTAACAAAATCCCAAACCCATTCAAATGTCTAACCCTTGTCGCTCAACATTAGCGCTTAGTTTATCATACTTGAGCTATACAGCCTACTAACTATAAGCGCTTTACCAGTCCCTTGCGCACTTAAACTGTAGAAGGCCATGAAAACCCCGGCATGAGCAAACGTAAACGAGGCCTGTATACCCGATTCACTCGACTGACCCTGTTAACCTATGTGCAAAAGTAGTACATCTGCCACGTTCAGTTAATAAAATGTTACATTAGACTACATTAGATGTCTCATTATTTCAGCGGAGATATCGATGGCTCGGTGTTTCTTTCAGTTGTGTATAGCTTAGTTGTAGCATGGGGGCCTCTCCCTGAATGCGCGCTCGTGTTGGTTTTGTGGTGTTACTGACGATTTTTACACGTCATCGTAAAATATGAATGGCCCACAGAGAACATTTACAGACTCGTAACAGTCTATAAATATGCTGATTGCTGTTTCAACAACAAAAGCACTGAAAGGGACTAAAAAACAGCACTTTGACAGGCTACTATTAGACTATAATACTATGCTTCTGATGTAGGCCTATAAATACTGTTAACAACATTATTATCATAATAACTATTAGCATATTATTATTATCATACGTTTTTATTAGGATCTGGTATTAGTGTTAGATCACTATTAGGGGTAATGCTTATTCAAACCTTTAGTGTTATATGTCAATCAATTGTAGAAGTAAATCCTTTCTCCGTTTGTTCATTTGACTTGTTTGAAGATGTTTTCTGATAGGCCTACATTGTTTTTATACGGAAATGTCTGCTATTCTCTTAAGTATGTGGTGGCTGATACAGGGTTTATGGTAGAAGGTCCACGCCTCTCCAGAGAAAAACTAGACCACACAACCGCCATAAAAACCGTGGCTAGGAAGTGATTTCAATTGCGCTTAAGGTGAAAAATTTTATGTTTTTGAAATGTTAGTCCAAATGTTAATTGGCCTTCAATGTTGATGCAAATATGCAGAACCAACCTAATCGATTAGGCTAATGTTAGCTCCTATTCATAAAGCTTGATGAGTTGCTAATAGTTTATAACCACGCATAATGAATGATATTTCATTAACATGTATACAAACCAGCTCTAGTCAACTACAAATATCAGGCTTATATGTTCTACTAATGTGAAAGGTCATAACATGTGTGAATGGGAAATGTAGGTTATTTTTGGTTTGACCCATCCTACAAATACCGTACAATAGGCTCCCCACAAGCGCATAAAAAGGTTCAACGAAATCATAATCTATGTCTTCTGTACCCATCCCTACACAAGTGAGACAGCCAATTATATCACAACATCTTTCAAGCCTTTTTTATTAAAAAACGTGATGAATGACGAAAGCGGCATTTATTTCGTCAGTAGACCTATAGACATTAGGCCTAGCCTACTCCCTGTTTTTTTTGCACCATGCAAGGCCACTGCACAGCAGCACAAAGCAGTACAGTCGGTCAACAGTGTCATCTAGTGTTGAGTTCGATCACCAACATTCATCTGCACCACGCATGCTATCATCAAATCGACGTATCTTACACGAGGGAGAAATATATGCAGTCGTATACATAATCAACATAGGAGCACAAATGTGTGTTGAAAATGTATTTTACGATCTGTCAAATAAACTATATCCTTGTAGGGCCTACAATATTTTTGCGTTTGCTTTTAAGTAGACACACTCAGAATACGTTTTGACATTCTCTTCATATGGATTGTTTTAAGATAACGAACAGGCTTTTCTGTCTTCTTGCGGTCATATAGCCCACTCTCCCGTGCTCAGAGAGACCTGCCCAGGGGGAAGGCAGCAGGCTTGTTTGCGGTGGGCCCAACAGTCAAACTAGCTGTAGCAAGTCCCCTTTGAACGAGTCCACCATCACCCACCGTCCCACCATTAAAACCATAAAGTAATTTAGCCCAGACGTCTAGCCAGTTAGTCGGGTTTGCTTTGTTCGTCTGCATTTGAGACAAACAACCGAGCTCCAACTGGGCTGTAAACTCAGCGTTTTTGTCCTGTGCGGAAATACACTGGATTGGGCTTTGAAATTACAACATCCTGTCCATATTGTTCAACATCACAAAAAGGCAATTTAGGCCAATAACCCAGGAAACAAATGCCAGACGTGAATTTATTTTTACATTAGGAAACTTTAATTTCGTTACCTTTCAAACAAGACTTAATGGATCGAAATATGTTTCTTACAATTCATTAATTATAATTACTCTCTCGCTAATGAGGAAGTTGGTTTAAACTATGCCTATAGCGTTTGCTACAAGATTTATTCAGAATTCCTGCTAGCCTAACTACTTTTTCCTTAGCTTCACGCACACGCAAATGAGCCTCAAAACATGGTTAAAGGTTAAAAATATAATAATATCTTCATAAGCAGCTGCTAGTATTTTTGCTTAGGAAAATAAACGATTACACGTGACACATATGGCTAGGACAGTGACGACACAGGCACATTGGCCAATTTTTTATATTAAGTTGTCTTCTGCGGTTTTTGTCACGAAATAAATGTCTATTTCTTTTCCAAAATATGAGTAATGACTGTTTCCTATTTGTTCTATAACACATTTTACTACTACATTTTGATTTATAGGCTGTGTCTTTGATGTTTACGCAGTGCAATGCGAAGTCGCTGTGGTACTTTGTGGACAGATGTGGTGGCCTGTGCATACCAAGTGGTAACCTTAAATTGATGCGTTCAAATATCATTTGTATCTAAACAACACAATATAAAACAAACGTTTTGTGAAGTCATATTTAGTAACAACATTGACGTGTCGGCGAACTTACATCAATCTATTCGAGAGAGAATAAAGAACCCACACTCTAAAGAGTGGTAGTCTAAAGATTCTGATTTGCTTGCAAATACTAGAAAGATGATTAGGAAACGTTCCATCTGCTTCCAATATTCCACCCAACGTGCAGGGAAATTGGGCTGGTTCATTTCTGACAGGTATTTCTCTCATGATTAACACAAATACGGTTTGTGTTGCCTTTGTGTTGACATCATTAGTCGATGCATTGGCTATTTGACGCGCCACAAATGTGCGTTTTAAGTTCCAATATGTTGTTCTACATATGGGTCTAAATTGGTAGTAAGATCGCATGCATAGTTACGTTTGTTTTACTTGGAGACATGTCTGAAAAGAAACACGGAAAACACAAGAGCCTCGTGACAATGTTTATATTTGAGTTGGCCTATATCTACACATATGTAATGAATGAAACGTGCCTATACAATCAACTGAATATGAAATGCACAAATAGGTAGACCAAACGGTTACGTTACCACATAGACGCAAGACAGACATTTTGTTAAGACGGCAAATGTTCCTCTTTCTGTATAAAATGTGCTAGTACACCCATAGCAAGAAACATTCACAGGGACATCATACATTATGGAGTGAAGAAATTAAAATTATTCAAGTATTCTCTTTCTTATAGGCCTACTTCGGGGCAGTTTTTAATTTGTCCAAAATATCATGAATTAAAATGTCCCGTATACAAAGAAACACATACATGTATCTTCAAAGTAAGTGCAGAATGTTTTATTTTCATAGAATGGGGTTCGTTTAAAACTGGACAAAGAAAGGAGAAGGTATAAAACAAAAAATATTTAGCAACAAACATGGAAGGTGGGGTTAATGCAAAAACTAAATCCAACCCAATATCCAACATTAAGAAGTGAGCATAATGTATTTTGGTTTATCTTTGTTGTTGTCCATGGCAATAGTGGTTATTTTACTGTTGTTTGATGCTTGTTTTTGTATATTGCCGTTTTTGTAACCATTCCTTTATTATGGCTCTTTGTTGGCGTCGGTTTTTTCCTTGTTCATTTTCTTCATCTTCATCCGCCGGTTCTGGAACCATATTTTGACCTGCCTCTCAGTGAGGTTGAGGACTCTTGCCACCTCGTATCGACGGTCTCTGGTAAGGTACATATTGAACAAAAACTCCTTTTCAAGTTCGAGAGTCTGGTATTTTGAATAAGGGCACCTCTTCTTCCTTGTAGAACGCGCGTGAATCCAATTTGCCACTGGGTTATCTGCAAATAACACATTATCAGTCAGCAATAAACTTGAAGCAATGACAAATGAAACAACAATCATACAATGGCCCTAGACTATAGCCTTGTCCTGTGGGTCTCCAGTACAAAACTAGTGTATCTCCAGATAAAGTAGTTGTATGTATCAGCAAATGTAATGCTGTTGGCAACAAACGTCAAATTTAGGCCTATCTACAACATTTAGTGATGCTCTTCCAGCTTTTCCCTTTCTTGGACTTCTGAGAAATGCCGTCGTAAAATACTCAATGGGCTTATTCACTTTATAGGCCCATAAAACGGCCTGTGGTTCAAGCCTTTACAAGTCAGTAGTGAAAGTCCCTCGAATATGTTGCTAACATTCCTCAAGTTGTTTTGGCGTTATACCTGAATTTGGCTTGAACTGGAAAACGTTTAGCCTATGACAACAGACAACATATAGCCAACACATAGGCTTACACCACTTGTTCCCGTGTTGCAATGATAGTTACTTATCATGGTTTCTCTTTGGTGTTTTTTCTGAGAATATCCACTTTTACTGAATATACTTAACGCTTGATATAGCAACATGATATCCCATTGAGATTATCTTTCAAAGTTAATTCAAGTTAGTGTATTTTTTTTAATTTATGGAGATTTATACTAGCATAACATAAAATACTAGCATAAACCATGGTGACCACCAAAATAGATTAAAATTATGATCAATGTTGAAGTACTTGGCACATAAAATAGGTTACCTATTTGCTTTAGACGCGAGCATTTTACATTCAGTGTCCCTATAAATTCACAACGTCCACATTGGCTGTATCAGACTTGTTTTTTGAGACCCATTTTATAACCTGCTCGTCGTTTTATTGCCCAATCCTACTAGCGTTTGTCTCTTTATAATTCCTCAACGTAGCCCCACAGTAGAGAAGATTCAGTCGAGGAAAGAAAAGATGAATGAAAGAGCATATTATGGGAAAGAGACAATATAGACCAGCTCTAAACCAAATGCAATTAACACAGACAGAATCTCATCCAAACACCCCCCCCCCTCCCCCATTCCCGGTTGTAAAACAAGGGGCTTGAACTTACTTGGGTCTAATTCTGGCTTCTCGTCTTTATGCTTTCCGGAAGCCAAAAGCTCGGTCTCGGGAGAAGGGATGTTCGTTTGGTTCTTTTCTCGAATGTCAGCGGAGGTGCAGTAGAGATAATCCGTGTAGTTGCGTCCGTTGGAGGCGAGGCAGTCACCGGCTCGATGCTCCTGGAAGGCGTCGGGCTTCAGCCCATAGTGTCTGCCGTTGGCTGCGTAGCCAGGGAAGGACATAGTCCCCGAGATCGGCTCTAGCCATGACCGCACATACCTTGAGTCCGTTCCTAAATGAGGTTGGTGGCTGTATGGGTGGTAAACCACTGAGGACTGGGAGTGAACAGGGGCCCAAGAGGTAGTAAACACGGGTGGTTTCGGGGAAAAGCTGCAGGACGGATAGTCACCACACTCCGGTACAAGGGACGTTGGACGAGGGCCGGTGGAGTGCGAAACAGGAGCCGAGAATCGAGCCGCAAGAACATCATCGCTTTCATGGTGTATCAAGGAATCCACATAATAATTACTTATGGGACCCGTGGTCGACATGTCGATGGTTCCGTTCTCTTGTACATGCATCCGATTATTATATGGAGTGTGTGTACTTTTTTTTTATCTACCCATAGAACAATCAACGCAGGTAATTATTTCTCAAAGCTTCCCCAGCTGCAATTGGCTGCCTTAGCAACACGTGATTATATTTTGCCACACAAAAATTGCACAGTGGATCAATGCGCGAGTTATCATAGCATTACACAATATATTGTCTTATAGAATCATATTCCTCATATCATATCATATTGTTTTCCCCTGGATGCATTAGAGGTCAATTCAACAGTATTCTATCCTGACGTTGATAAAATATCAGTAAAAATAGTCAAATATATCGTAAAACAGACTAAGGTTGGCTAGGTTTGAAATCGCAGGCACTATTTGTTGATGTAATCAATCTCTGTCTAGTGTGCGTAATCTCTGTAGTCCAGTTTTATGCGCGTATAGACATAATTAAGTAGTAAAATAGATCATTAAACTCACTCTCTAACACATAAGGCGTTTTATTCTTTTGCGTTGTTCATTGTATAACGGTATTCCTTTTTTTATCGGGAAAAGATAGTTACTCTACTTTTTTTTTATATTCCAATGAACCGCGTGGATAATATTGGATAGTCTACGATTTTGTCATTTAGGCCATGTAATATATGAACAAGAAAACCGTTTGCACGGACTACAAATTGGCATTATGGGGATATGTTTTCCCAAAATTGAGTTCGTATGCTTTAGATATAAGGAGGATGCTTGAAACTACTACGATGCTTGAAACTTTGCACACTACAGCGGTATATTCGGCAAGTGGCCGGCCGTGCATGTTTTTATGTCCTTCAATAAATTTTTACGAGGACCATTTGATTGTTCATAAACTTGTCGTTAATAAAACTGCAGTCGAGTTCCTATCTTAACATAAAAGCAACACTGTCCATGTGGGACAAGTCCCATCAAACTGGAACGTTGAGGACGGACAGCAACGACATGGACTGGGGGACTATATGCTGCAGAGGAGAGGAGGTATTGGTTCAAGGAATAATCAGGCTAGAGATGAAGGCGTGAAGCAAGACGAATAAACGTTCTTCTTTTGTAAGACTAATATGGTATTAGCTGATCTCTGATCCCAGCATAAGCCTTTTGTTGTCATTTATGCCTATAGAGCAGAAGTCTGTGTATATTCTGCGGCTAACAATATCCTACAAAATGTGCATTTCAGAATGTGTACTTCTCATCTCAGCCAGGCCTATCTGTATAAGTCTCTATATAAGGCTGATTCAGATTTGCTGCAATTATTGACCCCACAAGCACATTTGACGACGATGGTTCGGCGAGTGCATGCTATGGGAAGATCACATACTTTCATATTCAAAATATTACATTTGAGCTTTTATTGTCCAATACAAATTGAAGACAGGCCGCTAATCCACAATGTTGTTGTCAGAAATAAAAATAGACATAGCCTATTATCTCAAATCTTATTATTGAATAGTTAAAGGTGGCATCTTCGATCGTGTCTTGTTTTGTAATTTAAGTGCTGGTAGTGTGGAAGTCATTGCGTTGGTGACCTAAAATATCAAGGGAGGTCATTCGTTTTTGCGTTAAACTGAATCATGGCACGGAAACTTAGACATATCATTTCTTTATCTAATTACATTGCATTACTTGAACTTCCTGCAATGGAAACATGGCCTTGTACGGTAGTGTAAACACCTAATAAGTCTGGAACTTGTAGCAGGTTTAAATGATAGTGATTGTGTAGTAAAAGATAACTATGGATGGTGGGGACGAAGGGCGTTGTTTGACTTGCAAAGTTGGGCAAAAGCGTTTTAAGGTTGTGTTATGACTAATGTTTAAAATATTGTTAAGATTAATCAAAACTGTTATCCATATATTCTTATCAATACTATGCAACTGAATATCAAGACAGTCAAATAGAATGTATTTTGCTCCAATAAAATAGGATAAACCTTGTGCTCGCGAACGTTGGCTATTTTCCCATAGATACGCAGTTACAGTTCAGACCCAATGAGGGCACCAGCCTATTTTACCCCTAGGGGTTTCCCTTGATATCAAACCAATTAAATCCCAAATATAACTATTATAGACAACGTGATCTGTCATTAAATGTCAGACACACATATATCTATCTGTAATACTGTATTTCAAACCAATGCGTAATACACGCTTTGTAACTTTACCCATGCGGCAATATGGCGACTTTATAAGTGACCAGAAAAGTCAAAAAGGCAGGCCAGTATGATGCAGAGAAACTATAGGGAACTATTCACAATAATATGGACAAACATATACACAGGTAGGAGCAGCTCAGCATGTTTTATTACAGCAGGTCGGCATACTGCAACGCGTTTTTGACCAAACGTCTTCCTCATGTATAGCCTTTATTATGGTCAAAATATAGGAAAAAGGTATAGGCTATTGTTTAGTCCTTCACAATTTCATTGGTTAGAAATTACATGAATGTAATTAATATATGCACTTATGTCTAAGACAGAGTAGCTTGAGTCTTGTTTAGTATTGTTTACCCCACAGATATGAAATTCATCTACAAATATTACTACTGGTATTGCTGATTGAACGGAAATGCATTATTTAACAACAAATATGTTTACATCAGGGGACAAATATCACTATTATGTAATTGTTGACTAATGTGTGCATGTTTAAACTCCTATTTTGTTATCATTCTGCTGTATTCTTTGGATTTATTTATTGTGCTGTTGATTATTGATAATAAAAAAGGAAATATCACATTTATGTATCCTGGTTTCTCATATGAACTTGTGGTTGGTTATTTACGTTTTTGCTCCTGACCGTGATTCCAAACCTCGGAACATTTCAGTAGTATGTTGGCGTGTTAGCCATATCACGAAAGCTATTGTTATGACACCATGTGTAGCCTATGTATTAGGTAGACCTACTGACATAGTCTAACCTAACTCCTGTTTAAAGAGCCTATAATGTTGATCCATTCAAATGATTACGTTTCTACTGTGTATTTTACCACAATGCTTTTATTGTGAGTATGTTGTGCAACCCAAATGCACTCTTCCGCCCTTCACCATGAACCTTGATCATTGTCACTCATTCGTTTGATTATCATTTGATCTGGTTATTAGGTTTGCTAAAACGTTTAATTCAACCTGTGCACGGACGACAATCACAAGAGAGTCTAACTGATTTGACGCATTTTCTGAAAATGTCATGTCTATCCTACTTTAGGGTGGGGTTAGACGTCAAATGTCTCTAACAACGTTATTCGATCAAATTCCAGTCGTTTTTATAATGTCTCTCAGTATTGGGATGCAATATAAGGAAATGCTCTAAAATGGTGCATTTACACACTGATTGTCAACTGCTGGTTTGATATTTGTCTCGCTAGAGCAATGGCAGAGGAATTCACTGACCAAACATGGTTATAAGGAGAAGGCTGCAGGAGATGAAAGGACGCAGACTGTCACTTTAGACAACAATGGCGTCCGAAGATTCTCTCCTCTCAGTCGAGGGGTCAGACTGCAATATATTGTTAGCAGTGAGATTCAATTCTTCATTCAGAAAGGCTACAAGAGCTGGTTATTGGAAATGCAGATTTTTTCCCCACATGCTTGTTTCAGACAATCAATATCTTGTCCGAAGGTAATGTTTAAACATGTATGTCCAAAACATAGGCTAGTATGCCAAAAACATACTAGCTATACTACATAATAAACTTCATGATATAGTTTCAAATAAATACCAAGGGAAATAGCAACAAAAAAAGTAGATTTCAGCAATGTTAGTGGAAGACTCGCTGTAGGCCTAACATTGAGTACTGATGTATGAATGTTTATCAAAATAATCCGAAGCCATACGTAGCAGAAGCATGTTTTAATTTGAAATCGAATTCGATATACTCCTAAATAATTCGTCCATTTTTAAACATCGTATGTAAGATTATATGGCTCAAGGTCATTGTTGGAAATTATGGTGCAAATGTGTGGAGTTAAAATAATATACAAATCCGGAGAATAGTAAACGTGCAAGCTAGTATTTTAATATTAAATCATAATATTTACATTCAACATGTCAATTCTAGATAGACGGACGTTTTAACTTAAAGTTGCACTCACCTCGCATAACAATTAACATTATTCCAGAACGAATTATGCAAATATACAAACTAGTGATCAGTGTATTTAGGTGCACTCCTACATGAAGGATCTTCAAGTAAATACTTGTTTTGATATATGATGCATATTTAAACAAGGGATATTTTTTCTGTTGTACAGTCCAATCCTAATTTGAATCGTCAAATTAATTAGCCTATACAGTCCAGGTTAAAATCTTATCCTCAAACCTTAATGTTTAATCACCAAGGTGCATATTTGGAAACTATTCAGGGAACAATATATTGGTATTCTGCTAAATAACAGAAACACAAATCCTTACAAAAAAGAAATCGCTAGTAGGTAGCTCTCTATATGGTTCAGGCAACAGCGAATGTAGGCAAATTAAGGATGAGGTAGGCCTATGAGCTCCCCAAAAGCTTCGTAGCACTATGCTCGTTAAGTCCATCATATGATTCGTAGTTAGTTTAAGAGCTTTTACTGAAACCGTTTATATGACTAAAGGTTTATAAAGCGTTACAGCGCAGCACTTCAATCATTAATTAACGAGAAACCCAGACCACTTGTAGAACAGCCAAGTGCTTCGTTGGGCAAATTTCCCTCTCTGTGTCAGATCACATAAAAATAGACTAAATGCAACAAAAAAAATACAAAAAGAACAAACTAATACATTCTGAAGAGAGGTATGTATAGGCTACTGGTTGCTTATGGGTCTAGATAGCTTCTTTTTAAATGCATTTTAAAGACAAGCATTGTGGAGTTCATTATTATAGATTTTTGTGATGTTCGATATATTATGAATATCATTTTTCTGAAGTAATCAAATGTGCCTGCTTGTAGTTTATGGAAGGGGTTTCGATTCATGCATATTCAAATGAAACACCTCTTTTGACACTGCCATGCCTGTAGAGGGGTTACCATGAATGTGAACGTAATTTACAGGCAGCTTGGTGGCTCTAAATTATATATTTAATATTACAGTACACCTACTGTAATATAAATACGGTATCAAATCAAGTACTGTGTAATGACACACAGTACAATACCCTATAATGTAATGTATTATACCTTAAAAAAGTAAATACTTCCATAATCTGAATGAATAAATGAATGAATGGATGAAATGAATTGAAATTCACAGTATTTTACTGTAATTACAATGGATTGGTGTAAGCAGGTTGGCTGACCATTTAAGGTTTAACACTAGCTGCCTCTCTAATCTGTCCCCTATACATTTAAAATAATGGGACACTACAACCACATAGGAGTTGTAATTGATACCGCATTCTCACTCAGGGGTTTTAACAAATATAGCTAGCGTCTTACAAGGCACGCCTCAAAATATGTTAATGATCCAGAAACAACAACACCATGCACCAACTAGTGGTCAAAAAGTTTTTTGCGCTGCAACGATATGGTATGGTCCTGTATTATGTGGGCTAGAATTACAGTACCAAATGAAATACAGCAATTTTCCCACAATGCACCGTCATTTATAGTATGCTACAGTAAATATATATATATATATATATATATATTTACTGTTGATAATACAAATTAGCGTTTTCGTTACAGCGTAGGCCTAATTGAAGACCTAGAGTGCCTATATAGTGTATTAACTCCTCATAACGCTGATGCTTTACGACAATTCAGAAAATGAATAACTGCCAATGGCACAACTTATAGGATATGCACGGACACACACTCGCAAAGACTAGTATACTTGCAACTGTGCTGCACCATTTATGTTGATATACTGTTTTACCCACTTCACATGTATATCCTGTATTCTAGTCAAGGCTCATCTTATATAACTACTGCTGTACACACCTTTTCTATTCATATAGTGTATCTATATATATTCCGCACTCTGACATTGCTCGTTCTGATATTTCTTAATTTCTTTCTTTACATTTTGAGGGCATTTGTGTGTGTGTGTGTTGTTTTCTATTGTTATGTATTACTGCGCTGTTGGAGCTAGAAACTATCCTTTTGCTGCACCTGGGATAATATCTGTAAAATATGTGGACTCGACCAATAACATTTGATTTGATTTTTTTGTGTCATAATATAGGCCCTCTGCAAATGCTCGCATCCGGTATCAGATACCTCCGGGAAGGCCTGTTACAGCAGTAATTGTGCACACATTCTGTTTCACCATGACACAGCTATCAGCGCTAGCCAGGGATGGAACATGGGTCTAGTCTACGCGCGGTCTCGCGACACAGTTTCATGATGAACCAGCCTTATTTATATTAGCCTGCATTATACATATACTTAAACACCCGGATGGTGGTGACAATGAGTTCGTCTTTATGAAGATAATAAAGCCGCTCAGTTACACTGCAGACATACAGATACTGGACTGTGAAGTCTTGCGTTATAGTGACAAATTCATCCAATTGTTTAGCCATTAGCTTCTTTTATTCTTCACCTGTTTTATGATGGTCAAATGCCGTTGTTCAAATGCAATTCTTCACTTTATGACAACATACAATTTGCAATGACAATTGCTATTAGATAACACAATAAATAATAACCTGTCTACAAAAGAGGCAAAATCATCCAAGTAATGTGAACCTTTATTAAAAATACCTGGTTACGTGTTCGTGCGTAATTGCTGTGCGTAATTGTGCACTAGTACGAATTCGCACAGTCTCAGCGTGCAAGCAATGAGTGTTTCCTCTGGGTGTCAATTCGAGTGCTGTAAATTATTTGTCAGTGGTGCATTCCAGAGCGAGACATCTATTCACTGAACTGAATGAAAATGACTTTGGATTCCAGACTGTCTCTGTTCGATGCACTGAGTGTTGTGAGGAGGGGGTTGATATAACAACAGGGCAAAATGGCGAGTAAATATAAACACATGCTCTCCAATGGAAGAGAGGGGACTTTGACTGTGCCATATTAAAAAACGTTGTTGACCAAACGTGAAAGAATTGTGTCGTGTATTATAAATATTATAAGATTTTCCTCGGCCACGTCTTGTCATTTGGGTCATGTGGACCGAGGTTGACCTAGTTTCGTGGATCAGATAGTTATAATTTGAGAAAGTTACGGAAACGGAAACAATCAAAAGTGCCACCTGAAATATAATTTGACGATGGAGTCATTTCCCCTTGGTCCGAAGAGGTTGCAAATGCATTATAGGTCAGCAAAACTAGAGGGATATTCAAAGGTCCGTTCAGTGAGCCCAATCGCACACGTGCCACAATCCGAGAAATACTGGTCTGTGTTCAACTTCTATACAGAAGAGGGTTGAATAGCCTACATGACGACAAAATACATTATTTCCACATTTTATATCGACTATAAGGCCAATAACATTGTACACATTTGAGGGGATATACATTCAATTAATATGTGACAATGTTGTTATAACTGGCCTACAGCTCGATTCACTCTTCATATGTAAAGGATATGCTCATCATATTATGATGGGAAAAAATGAAACCCAAACAAAACCATCATCAGGGAAACCTAAGAAGAAACCAGTAAGAAAATGAAAAGGCAACGAAAGAGGTCTAACGTCTACCCCATGTTGTTTACAACCCATTCTCTCTATGAGAATCTAAAGTACGTTTTACAGCCCGTCACAAACATGAGAGCCGGAGAGAAAAAGTCTCCGTCCCGGCTATTACAGCTCCAGTTCATTTACAATGCCATTTGCGAGGACTTCAGTCAGAGTCTAGGGTGCAATTGAACGGAAAGTGTCGCCCTTGATGAAGACGAACTGACGTAATCAAGGCAGTTTCTTGTTGCGGAGCCAGGAAGCGAATCCCAACAACATGAAACTACCTAAACCACGCTTCAGCTGCGCAAGATGGGGTGTTCCATCGGGAAGGGAGACAAACAAACAGCAAAACACTCAAAGCCAGGTAAGGATTTTATTGTCTGTCAACCATAACATCGCTATATTACCAGCATAATGAAACAAATAGGAACCGTTCATCCGAATGTATTATATTATTGTCACTGTTATCCTAAATAGGCTAATTGTGTACAACATTGAGAATCAACAGCAAATTAGGACATTGAAATAACTTACTGTTAAACCGCAAAATAATAACAAACGGTGTCTGAAAATGGCCAAATAATAAAGGGGAAACTATTTAGACATAGTATACATCATCGATATCAACACAGCAATAACAAAACCAATGTCTGGTTCAAAATGCTCGAAATGTTACCAAAAGAAGAACGTCAAATCAATGGGTTTAATCAAGACAACCCCATCCCATCTCGCATGCCCGAGAGCGCTGTCAAACAAGCTCCACTGGCAGACCAACCCGCAGACAGGCGTGACATCTCAAAATCACAGCTGAGTTAATAATACGTACCTATTTGTGTCCTACCTTGAATTTCCCCGGAGACACTCTGTCGTGGTGGTCCTTATTTATTCACGCTGTCCTTGATGTTTCTGTTATTGTTGTTTATCATCGATCCCTTTCGTTTCTTGACGAGATAACAGTCCTTGTATTGTCAAATAAGTAGGCGGCAGGCTACATAGCAGAGGGAGCCCGTCGAGCGCGTCGGTGAATCCAGTACATAGCAGACACTCTCCACTGTGTAGACTAGCCTAGCCCTCTCCTCCACACGCGTTTAAACGATGCATCTTTACTGCAGCAGCCAGCTAGCACATTATATTTGCAGATCATAAAATCCACCCCGAGCTCATGCTTCTACCACGAGACGGTCCTGACATAATCATTTTATGACCTTGACTTACTGTGGTCACCTGGATAATATTTAAACCAATCTCTTCTATTAAAACGGCCATGATCTTCTCACTCTCATCTGCAGCCTCTCTCTCTCTCTCTCTTTCCCTCTGTCTTTTCCTTTCTCGGAGTGCTAACATGATAATAAGGGGAAGGACAAGCTATATGTTATAGATTTCATTTCAAATCCCCTCCTTTATTCTATCGGACAGGTTTTCCTTTAGGAATCGTCAATGGGTCTTATATGACGCAAGCAACAATGTGCATGCAAACAGTGCGGATAGCCTATCATAGCCTACATAGCAAAAACAACTCAACTAAAGACAACAAGATGAAGCAACGGAATGAGGGAACATTCCAAAACAAACAAAGTCTGTTTTCGTTCCAGCAGTTCCAGCAGTTCTATGTTGCTTCATATGGCAGGGCAACGGCACCTCTATTCAATGTGCATGTGTTGACCCGAAACCAAGTCCCTCCTTGATAAAGTAATGTACTCTTGGGCATCGTTGAAGTATTGTCCTTGTATGAAGGCACACTCCGTGTGTGTGTGTATGTGTGTGTGTGTGTGTGTGTGTGTGTGTGTGTGTGTGTGTTTGGGTGTATATGGAATGGTTTTATAGATCATATCATTTTAAGTGAAGTTGTGGACTGCCATATGATCCCGGCCACGACATTCCTTATTGAGTTTCTTGAGTTTCATCCTTCGGTTCTGGAACCAGATCTTGACCTGTCTATCGGTCAGATCGATACTCTTACTGATCTCCAGGCGGCGCTCGCGAGACAGGTACATGTTATACAAGAATTCCTTTTCCAGCTCGAGCGTCTGATGCTTTGTGTACGGGCATCTCTTCTTCCGTCCACTTTTGGCTTTTAACCAGTTTCCTGGAGCATTTTCCAGTGTAAAATCATCTGTAGACATAAAACATGGAAAAGGTGAGCATACTGAAGGACTACTTCCATGTTCAAGGCAGTCTATATCAGGCCTTTTGCGTTGCAATTGGTCTGCGTCAGGTCTGCACTGCCGCACCGCAATGTCTGGACATTCAAGTTCCTGATCTTGAATCAAATGTCCACGCGCTCTATAAATACATGGGTTCAAAAATCATCTATTTTTGTCGACTTTCTTCGAACGCTTTGAACGAAGATGCAACAAAAAAAAGAGTTGATGAATGATGAAACATAGTGTATAGGCCTATTCGTTTGGCAGCAATTCTACATCCGACCCACTTGTATTACAGTCCTATAGCACCAAACACAGCCATTATAGCCTTATCGTGGTTTGAGGCTACCCTACATGGAAACTGGAGAGAGATTGGAAATAGCTGCATAGCCCGTACTTGATTACGTATATTCAAGGGTACACGGATAACATGCATGGTTAGGTCCCAGCTTCAATTTTCTTAGGCGTAAATATTTCCCAACATTTTGAAACGATTGATGAATTCAACATTGAGCAGAATATAATAGTGTCATCTCTCGATTTTCGGTGGTTTTATTTTCTTCCCAAAGGTTGGCCAAATATGAAATGTTAGGCGGCTACATTGTGGCGGTTGAAAGTAGTATTTTGTGTGACGCATACAAATATAGCTCTACCCCAAAATATGTAGCCAAGACTGGACTGACTAACGGTTTTATAAGACAAACGAGGGATAGTTTAACATTTTGCAGCAGCATAAATAAAACCTATCTTTCATGCACGCTGGCCCAAATAGAAATCAATTTTTTGGCAAACTTGAACTCCACTAAACTGAATTCCATAGCTAATACAAATACACAACGTAACCAAGCAATGTATTATTAGTAGTATTAATAATAATAACAATAATAATATTCACAACAATATCACGTTGATGATTCGTTAATAATATATGTATTCACCCTTTACCTTTCCTTTTAATCATTTTGGATAGCCATTTCACTAGCCATTTCACTAGCCATTTCACATCGGTTACACACACAACATTGCCCGGGGGAAAAACGGTGGGTTATCCACCCGTTATCCTCTATTACAAGAAAAATCTAACGGGAGTATAATAACTAGCAGGACGTTTAAGCTAGCTAAACCCCATTGTTAGTATAAGAAAATGTATTTTTTTTAATGTAAATAAAACGAGATATAATAGTTTAATATTCAAGGAAAGACAGTTCCGGTGGACGCTATTTCAGACTGCGTCTATCGTACACTGTTTTACCAGAACACTGGCATTATCGACATTAAGACGTGATGTATAGCCTAATCTGTATTCTGCTTGATGTAACGTATGATATAGCCTAACGTATATAATTACACCGTTTAGGTGAGTCAAATGAAGATGTTGCAAACGGTTAGGCCTTCTTTATACATTTGAAATGTCCTATGTAGTGTCTGTGTGTGTGTGTGTGTGTGTGTGTTTGTCTGGTCAATCTGTTTGATCTGCACGCGCGTTATGCGTTATGAGTGTGTGTGAACGTGTTTATTTCCATGATAATGGCTCATCTCACATTCTCACATTAATAGAAAGGTGAGAAATGCCGACGCCACAGTAATCCCAGCTAGGCTACACCATTAAATGCGTGTTCAGAATGTCTCCAAATGTTCTGGGTGGAACCAAAAAGGATTCTATTGCTTGCTTCATATATGGCACCCCTTAAGGTTCTGTATAGAACCCTTTTGTAGGGTGCTTTGATCAGAACCCCAGGGGTTCTTCTTCACTGAATCAAAATTGGTTCCATATAGATTGCTTGGGTTCGATATAGGGTTCTATATGGAACCAATTACGGTTCTATATAGAACCTTAAGGGGTGCCATATATTTGTTTATCCAGAACCTTTCTTTCTAATAGTGTACAGTAGATATAGCATACACAATTGCAGAATATCAAAACGCCCACTGAAGCTTAGCTCATGCATGCAGAGGAGTCCATTTTTAGTACACCATTTTTAGAATTGCCACATTGTATCTCACAACTGTTTTATGGTACGTTTTTAAGTATGTGTGTGTGTGTGTGTGAGAGAGAGAGAGAGAGACAGGAGAGAAGGGGGGGGGCTTTTTGGGTTACCTTTCAATTCGCTGTCGGAATTATCAGAACAACTGTCAGTCTTTGCACTTTCCTCTTTCATGCTCTTTCCCTGTTTTGCCTCTTCGTTGCGCATTTCCTCGCTGACTCTCTCCTGGGTAGATTTGCT
The DNA here is from genome assembly GCF_901001165.1 of Salmo trutta. Lineage (NCBI taxonomy): Eukaryota > Metazoa > Chordata > Actinopteri > Salmoniformes > Salmonidae > Salmo > Salmo trutta. The sequence goes on along the minus strand of NC_042986.1, from coordinate 9,527,872 downwards.
CATTTTAACCGTTGATTCTCTGGGTGATTCAACAGATGTCGTCACCTGGTCCAAAGAAGCAAAGCCTGTCCCGACCTGCTCTTCTCGCTGTCCCCTGCTCACTCTGGGGTATACCTGTTTCTCTCCTCCATAACATTCGGACGCCGCCGAGACAGCGGTTTGGTCGGTCTGGCTGCTACTATTGTTCCCAAGCCGGATGTAAGTAGCCGACTCTGTAGTCTCCTTATTAGCCCTCCTGCTACTGTCACCCTGATACAGACAACAGAACGCCTCCTCTTTGACGTTATCGGTTGGAAACGAACATGGTTGTAAACTGGATTGGGCAACAGGTTGCTCGTCCCTGTTCGTTTTGGAAGCCGAGGTCCATGTGCCCAGTTGGGATGACAGGTAAGGCGCATCTTGGTAGGAGCCGAGAGGGTGGCTGCTCAGAGGAACCTCGTCTTTTTTGGAGAGGGACGATCCAACTACTCCAAAATGTCTCATCATTGAGCATCCATACTCAGATTCAGCCGGGTGGATGTACATTCCAGGGTTGCTGTTGGAGTAGCCTTCGCCTCTATAGGAAGATGATCCTCCCATCAAAGAATCTACCAGGAAATGACCGGCAGCCATGTTATCCTGGCATGACATTATTTGTATTGTTGTTTTTTTTCCAGTTTCTGTTCCTGTAGTAAAGGTTTTCTGGAGGAGAATAAGGACAGTTGGAAGCTGACATATTTTGGGGGCCAAAAATATCAGCAACATAATTATGGATTCTTGGAGCTCCATGTCATGTGATTTTCAGACCAATAGCGGTGTGGAAGTGGCCTTGAGGCGCCAGGCTGGGGTGACGTCAGCGTGGTCAAGTTGGTAAGCAAAGGGGCTTTTAGACGGTGCAAGGGCGCTCTCTAGCGGAGAGCTTTGTGTAAAGACAGCCATGGGAGGACTGAACAAAGGGGTAGATAAATATTTTACAATCAGTTACTTGGGTAACCGAAATGAAATCTAGTTTAAAAAAAATCATTGTTAAGACAGGCTAACATTAAAAAAAGACAGCGCAAATAGTTCGATAAATATGATTATTTCTTCGGAACTCGCTCGATGCCACTTGGAAAGCCACTTCTAGGTATTCGTCAATAGATTCAGGAATAAACCAATGGACGCATGGAATATATCAGCACCGCTCTCGGTTAGGCCTACGTTTGTTTGGCAAACTGATTTTCATAAAAGGTCAAACTTTAGACTATTTGCCTTAGACCAACCTACAGGCCTCTGTCAAATCACTGTAGCTGTTGTGGCACCAGCAGTTGCATAATAACATTTGCTTGACTAAAATCTATTTAAAAGGTTAACCAATTTGAGTATGCCAAAGTGTGTTTTACTTCAATTATTTGTTTTTCTAGAGCATTTTACGCATTTTATGTATATTCTAGTAACACAGTATATAGTTAATTTGATATGTTTTACTGTATAAAGGCCTATAGGCTACTCAGTGTTATGTTTTTAAATTCCACCAGTGTTGATGTGAGCAGATCGTTTCAGGATATATAAATATAAATATATATATATATATATATATTAGACCTAGTTACAAAAAACAATCACCAAAAGTTAAAAGATGAAATTGAATAGGGTTTCTAAGATGCATCTACAACTTTACATTTACATTTACGTCATTTAGCAGACGCTCTTATCCAGAGCGACTGACAGTAGTGAATGCATACATTTCATACAATTTCATTCAATATCATACTTTTAAAAAAATCATGGGCCAATACAGAATGGTTGGTGAAAAACATACCTTTCTCTTTACGTTCAAAATTATAAGAAGGATTAGGCTATTATAGTTCGGGTCCTTTTTTCCCATTCCAACTGGAATGGTAATTCGTGCGTAATATGTTATTTCATTCATATCAATGCAGGCGTGACTTCAACTTGAGGGAGAATAATATACAGGGGCCTACGCCTCGTGTAAGTTGTTATTGAAGATACAATTATTCCCAATTTTCTGACAAATATCGAGTGTAATTCAATGTAGATACTTCCATGTCATTAACAAATTAAGCAGACATTTCTGTGTGCGTTTTTACATTTCTTACTAATTGAAGCATTGAGTAAGACATTTTTAAAACCCTTGCAAAAATATATTTTGTTATAGTTTCCCCATGACAATAACGTTCTAGCATGTAAATCGTTGCATAATGATGATCTTGTTTTCCAGCAAGGACAGTAGTTCACATTTTCCGACATTTCTTTTTTCAATTCATGATTTTTTTGCATGCCTATTCGCATCTTGTTTTGAGGTTAAAATGTAAGAGCCACGAGTCAAAAAAAGGTATGGATGCAAGAGGGTTTAACATGTTGCTACATTATTCTGTTTCCATATTTTGAGTCAACACCACAATATCAAAAGACGCGCATAGCTTTTCCTGCGGAAGTCCTATGAAAATGGCTATCAATAAGGCGTAGGTGTATTATTTTTCTACTCGAATATTTATGTGGTCAACACGTTTGATATTACAATTACTAAGGTAATACAAGTTCATCTACAAAAAGTAGTCTACCAGGTTTAGCAACTAGGGCCTAATGCCAAAACAAGCAGGGCCCCTCATGGCGCGTGTTGTTATTTCAGTGTGTTGGCTATGCTGCTTTAAAATCAAAGGGGAAATCCAGCCTCTTTATTTATACAATTTCACCACGAGACATGACAAATCATTATTCTCAGACTTGCACGACTTGTAGGTCTATTTCAAACGGATGCAAAAATGTACGAGTGGTTACTAGCTCACTTGAATTTGGACAGAGAAGGACACATTTCCATGAACTTTGAAGTTGTTTAAAGGCCCAGTGGAGTCAAAAAACGTGATTCTGTGTTTTACATATATTTTCACACTATGAGGTTGAAATAATACTGTGACGTTGTGAAAATCATGCACTCTAAAAAAATGCTGTAACCCAGCACTGGGTCACTATAGCACTGGGTTATTTTGACCCAGCACTGTTGGGTTATGTGAATGACCCAACACATTAGGGTTACTTGACTTAGCCAAAAATTTTGTTATTTTGACCCAGCAGTGGGCTGCTTTTTACTCTTTTGCTGGGTTATAGTTTTTCATGTATTTTTACCAAGCAGTGGATTAATTCTTACTTCATTTCTAGGTTATTTTTCTACCTTCTCTCTATTACAGAATCAGCTAATTTTCTAAAAGTATGAATACTTCTAATTATAATTGTTAAAATGACATAGGGCCAGTCATGACAAGTCGTAGGTAGAATACAACATCTTTATTCTCACCTATTCATTTCAGAAACAAAATGAAGTCATGCAAAAGATAAACAACAAATATGGAACACACAAATAAACCAACATTTTAGAAGCACAATCCATCATTTGAAAATCACAGCAGCCCTTCCAATTTAAGCAGAGGAATGGGCCTGAAGAAAAGTAACAACTTTACCCTCTACTCCCCCCAACCCCTACCAGGTATACATTTTCAAGCGAATTTTTATAAAGCAACAACAAGGAAACATAATGTCTTCTGATCCAGAACCTGCCCCATTCATGATGGTGAATGCCAGGGAGTAGAGGCGATTGTCCCTGTGACTCAGAACAAAGGGTTCGGGTCGCTTGTTCTTTTGGTCGCCTGGTGGAGATATTCAGTCATATTGGTTCCAACCGGGAGATTAGAGAACATGATTATAAAATGTTGAAGAATAAGACACACATGACACTTTGCACAAGCCAACACGCGCACACACACAAATACACACAGATGGTGGCCCTTCCTATTATTCAGAACATGCTATACTCATTTACAGTCTATTGCTGTGTGCAGGACGTTCATCTGCATTGAGTTCAGTCCAGAAACTTTGTGCGTGGTTTACATATTAAATAGTATTCAATATTCCACATTCCACATACTTACAATATGAGTTTCGGGCCTCATCAGTGCTTGTGCAGGCAGTCTTCTTTCTAACTTTTGACATTGGTGTTGGGAGAAACCCATTTAGGACCATGTCTTCTGTGGTAGCTGGGGAACAAACACATAACAAGGTTTTAGGGGACAGTCAAAATGGTTAAAGGTGGAGGAACATTTCATTTCATTTCATTTCAGTATGTAGCTAGCTACCTGCACTGGGTACACTGATGGTGGGAGAAGCACTCTCAGGGCCTTTAGTAGCCTATCGGTTGGACAAAGACATACCAACGTTTAAGTGGAGAGTCAAAATGGATAGACTAAACTTCGATGAACAATTGAGACACTCTTTTCATTTCAATATGTAGCTAGCTAGGTATAGCTACCTAAAATAACTGTGTGCGTCCAGACTGAAACCAGCAAGCTAACTCATAGAAAGACTTAGGCTAAAAGCCATACGGTAGCCTAACTGAACCACCATAAAAGTACGAGCTATAAGCTTGCCAACAAGCTACCAACCATGTTAAATTAACTCAGCAACACGGAATAGGCCTAGCTAAGTAAAATATATAGCTAGCTGTTCTAGCTAGCCAAACAGAGCGAGGAACCTAGTTTAAGCTAGCTAACTACCTGACGTGGAACAATGCACCACACAGTAGGCCTACAGAAGACAAGCGTTCTACAGGCACTGACATAGCTAGCCAAACTTAAATAAAAACCATACATTTGCTTCCGCACAGAGTACAGGAAAATAGCTTGTTAGCGGGCTCGGGCTAGCATGCATGGGGTTGTTTGCTAGCTAACATTATCTAAACGTGTCAATGACTGAGATAATACAGAATGTAATTATGATAGCTAGGTCTATTTAACCTGAATGGATAATTACTAATGTTAGCTTTTTACTAAAAATTTTCGGTCAGCCACAACAGCTTGCTCCTTTTGTCCATAGAAAAGTAATTCCACTCAGTGCCGGCTGCAACAGTAGACTTGTTACATATGCAACAGTCCTCATTCACAAGCTTGCCGGAACACTTTATCTTCTGGTTTTGGTGGGAGAATTTAACCCACTCACTGGGTCATATCTCAAAAACCCAACCTCAATAACCCAGTATCAACAACCCAACGTTGCTCTTAATAAAGAAAAGAACCCAGCTAAGTGACCAAATGCCTTCAACCCAGCAAATGGGTCATCCAAACAATCCAGAATTTTTAGAGTGTGACATGCCCTTTAAGTGTAAGAGCTGTTTGAAAATACCGCTGGAGATTTCTGCCTGTTTTGGTGGGATGGAGTTTCGGCATGCCAGGTGACATCACCAGGCGGTAATTAGTCAATAAACCAATAAGAAAGAGAGTTTTCACTTTTTTTTTTCTTCAATTTTCCCCTCCCAACTCAGACCACTGCCAGACAGTTGAAGCAAAATTCTTGCTTGAGAAATTGCTCTTTGATAGAAGCTATTTTTGTTAATTTTTGACAATTTGAATTGAAAACAATCACAGGTACTTACGCATTCTGTTCCTTGAGTCGAATATCAGAGCATTTTGAGTTGCATACACTCTTAGAAAAAAAGGTTCTGGATAGAACCAAAATTGGTTATATTCCTTGCTTTATATATGGCACCCATAAAGGTTCTATATATAACCATTTTGTTGGGTTCCTTGACCAGAACCCCAGGGGTTCTTCTTCACTGAACCAAAATCAGGTTCTACATGGAACCAATTTTGGTTCTACACTGAGTGTACAAAACATTAAGAACACCTGCTCTTTCAATGACAGACTGACCAGGTGAATCCAGGTGAAAGCTATGATACCTTATTGATGTCACCTGTTAAATCCACTTCAATAAGTGTAGATGAAGGGGAGGAGACAGGTTAAAGAATTGAAACATTGAAACATGGATCTTGTTTGTGTGCCATTCAGAGGGTGAATTGGCTGAATATTCTCAATATTAGGAAGAACATTTTTGGTTCTATCTAGAATTTTTTTTAACAGTGTAAGCAAAAGGTAAAAAACAAAAAGGTTTTGCATATTGACAATTAGACAATTGACAATTAGACGGAGACCCTTTGATTCATTTATGAGCAAATAGTCTAGCTAATAGCCTAAGAGCAATTCATTGAAATGATTAATGTTGATGCATATTGAATGGTGTGAGGTCAAGGCCATTTTCACTTCAATTATTGAATTTTTGCTAAATGCTGTAGCTTATTTCAAGTAGGTACATTAGGCTACATTGGCTTTGGAGAATGCAGTGATTTTTCTTCCAACCACTAAAAGCAAGGGTAATGTAATGACTGTTTTGATTGGTTTCCTCGCCTGTCCATCATTTCATCCTCCTGTTGGAAATATAATCCAGTCTTTCATTCTAAAGCTAATCAATCAATTTGAGGACACATTTGGTAAACCTATACCTACCTATTTAGTATGTCTCAGAATATGTTAACATTATCTAACAAACGCTTGCTCAAGTTAGTGTTTTGTGGGTTGATGTCGTTCTGAACTTCACCCACACATACGCAACCTACAGTGCGGAGACTTGATAGGTTAATTGTACCAACCATGAATGCAATAAAAGGGATATAATGTTTAGTATTTTACCATTTCTATTATGAAATGTATTCCTGTTTTCAGACTGACAAACATGGAAGTTGTTGTTGCTCAGTTGGTAGAGCACGGCGTTTGCAACTACCTATACTTAAAAAAATTGCTTTCGCGTTTGATAAATGGCATTTATTATATTATGGAAACTGGGTCATGGCATTCACTTATATTTTAGAAAATGAAAAAGTCTTCTCCAATGGGTTGTGTTTTGTGATAGAGAGATAAAGTTAAATGCTGCTGTAACGATTCCTTTAGAAGGCTATTAATTTGGCAAATGAAACCAGCATCCTGAATTCGAGATCTTCAGATAATGTGTATGCTAATACCCATGTCATAACCTTGAGTGAAAATGCAGACTGCGTGTGTGTGCACATTATCTTTCTCTATCTCTCTCTCTCTGTGTGTGTGTGTGTGTGTGTGTGTGTGTGTGTGTGTGTGTGTGTGTGTGTGTGTGTGTGTGTGTGTGTGTGTGTGTGTGTGTGTGTGTGTGTGTGTGTGTGTGTGTGTGTGTGTTCGCCCGCTTATGAATGGTTGATAGTATCTAAATGTAAATAAGGAGTAATTGTGGTATTGACCTACACTGAAGACACAACCCATTACACCGTTCCCGGAGACACAGATACCTTTGACGGGTCATTCGTGGTTTCAATAGATAAGTTATAACCCGTTATAACCGAACTCGTCTTCAACATGGGTCATTGCATATCATAATAATGGGAACGGTAGGCCGACTTCAAGTACAATTTCTCATAAAATAGTAATTGGTCAATAAACAATGTCTTTGTTCAGTTTACCTCCATTTAAAAGGCGATAAGCCCAATAATAACACGTGACCTGAATAATTATCATGATCTAAATATTGTTTACTACATGTGAATCACTACACCTGTGTATTTGCCCTTGTTTTTAATAGGAGGGCTATGTGTGTTTGGGGAGCTGATGTGTGTCGATTGGTGTGCCTATTATGTGTATTTGTCAGTGAAATAAACGGGAATATTTGTTCAACAACGATTAATGCCCAGGTGTGAATGTTCTTTAGTGTATTTTGTTCTTTTGAATGTTCTTTAGTGTATTTTGTTCTTTTGAATGTTCTTTAGTGTATTTTGTTCTTTTGAATGTTCTTTTGTGCACATACTGCTGTTTTACGCGCGCGAATAGGAAAGGTTTTATTTGCTCATGGGTAAAATAAAATATTCCTCAAGTCCTTTCCATTCGTTTTATTGCCTAAATAGCTGTTGATTTGTGTTTAGTGTGAAATAAGCACAGACACATGTATGCTTTACGTCTTTAAACTTTATTCAGTCTACTATACAGTTTTTTGCTTCAAATCGAATATATTTACCATCATGCGGAGTAGCGATAACATAGACAAGATACACATTACGTGTATGCCGCCCGTCCCCTTGTCATGTTGCGTTTACGGAGACGGAGGGAAGCCAAAACTAGTTTGTCTATTGCAGGCCACCATGAAATAGCTTCCCAATTTGATGTAACGAGGTTGAGCTCCTTGCAAGCAGATGTCCACCCCCTGTGCAAGTGGGAATTTATGGCTGAGGCATGTCGCGTCTTAAAGACAAATATAAATCAGAGAAGTGGTCATCTGAAAGCACACATAGGTATTAAATTGGTGACGACCACACAAAGGACCGCAGGTTAGTTTCGTCGAAGTAAATCGACAGCTTTCAGCTTTCATCACATCTAGGGTAAGCCACCTGTACAACGCGCATACATTGGTAATCATTATGGCAAGAACTCATTGCAAAACAAAGCTTAAGATGCCATTTCTATCCAAATTAGTGCTGGCGTTATTTCATTTTTGATGTGATCTATTTCTGATTGCAACCACCCTTTCATTTGTTTATGCCAGAGGATAAGTGCTCGTTTTCCCCCTTCACCTAAAAACTCACTGCAGAATTATTCTCAAGAACGAAGCCTATAGTAACAGGCTAATCTCTATTCAAAATGAACTTGGTAGCGCGGGCTTGAGCTTTCAAATTCGGATCCTATTATCAACCACGAACACATGTATATAATAATCTACTGTGGGAAACAACAGCATCACACATAAAGTAACCATCAAGACAAGGCTCCTGAGTAATGTAGATGTAGGTCGGTGTGATCAAAGTGTTAAGCACAAACGTCATTTCAAGCAATACATCTTGAATTACAACGACGCGTAATTTAGACACTTTTCCCAATGTATCCTTCACAATATCCCAACCGAAAACATGCTAGGACAAAATACAGGAAGGCTCAAAACATCAACGGAATGAAATAGGCCTCGGTACTCACCAAACACACAAACCATAACAACAACATCAAGTTAGAACATATACATGGAGTCAAAATACACAGGCCTACAGAATAATTATTTGAGCGCTGCCGTACTATCAATTCAAATAAGCGCTAGCTACATTTCTTATCACATTGAAAAGGTTAAACAAAGAGCTCGCTATGCTTTGTGTTAGTTCCTTTTCAACCTTAATGAATCGCCATGCATCGGCTATCACGAAATGTTATTCTTCAGGCCGTCCGATTGCATTCGCCTGTGACACCCGCCATTTTCCTTCCCAACAGCCAAGTGCACAATGGGATCAGCTCGACTGAACCAACCGCCGGCTGCATTGTATCCTCTCTCATCTCTCAGGATAAATCAAGACTACCATATTACAACTATAACACAACCAAAACAAAATAAAATGTCATTCAATCTCGAACACCACATCTACACTGTAGTGACATATGAATAAAACCATCCATCAAAATAAGAACATGATGTTTCCATGCATTGTCCTATAATTGTATAAAGCCTATTGAAGGAAAGGAAACAAAACATTGCCCTCCGATCGGCACAACCCGGGGTGAATCCTGGCCCCCTGTGGTTGACAGGCAGGAGTTTGAGGAGCCTCGAGCCTCAGAGATTGGTGACGAGGTGTGGCAGAGATATCCAACAAATGATCTACGTCATCGTCCCAGGGCCAAGGTTGGTGGGTGTGACAGGAAAAGTATTCCAGCCTTGATCTCTGCCTGCGAGCATCTCCCTCCTCCTCCCCCCCTGTCACAACTAACACCCCCCTCTTCCGCCTTCAGCTTCGGTCTAAAGGGATTGTAGTGAGTAGCAGAGAATAAACACACACACACACACACACCCACACAAATAGAGAGAGAATCGAATAGAACATAACAGAATATAATATAATTCTGCACCCTTTTTAAAGAATTTAAAGGCATTATCTACATTCATTTCCACAAGAAACTGTGAAATTATAAGTACATGTTAAAGCTCATGCCAACATGTTATAAAACGTATCATGCGTGAAAATGTATACATTTTACTGGGATAATAAAGTGTATTTACTGGGCGCACTAAAGCTGGCAAAGTTACCTGCTGTAGTTTAATGGGAGGGGTCAAAGTTGGACTCTACACATTCCTTTTTCTGTTCCCACTCAGTCCCCATTGGTCGATTCCTCTCCTGCACACATTTCCGGGCAAAAGGGGCTCCTTGATTCCTCTTTATTGCAGCGGGTTAAAGGTGAAGGCCTTGACATTATTGAAGTTCAAAGACTACTTTTAATTATAAATTGTAGTTAATACACACACGTGCAATATTCCATGCACATATGCTCTGTGTGCACGCGGGCGCACGCACGTAGGCTACCCACACACTCATACACTCACTCGGTAAAAGCTGTCCAACAGACACACCCCAGTAATGTCCTCTATATTTATAGATGTGCACACACACCTACCACCTGGCCTATGTAGTCAACAATTAGTAAAGACATAGTTTAGGTAATGTCAATGGATAACTTGACTGACCTAGAGTTCCACGATCTAATTTTAGGGGTCCGTTTTTCTCAGAAATGTCTGTGTGTGTGTGTGTGTGTGTGTGTGTGTGTGTGTGTGTGTGTGTGTGTGTGTGTGTGTGTGTGTGTGTGTGTGTGTGTGTGTGTGTGTGTGTGTGTTGTGCAGTTGTAGGGGGATTGACGTTGTGCACAGCACCGGCCCGAGTTCACGTTGAACAGTCTAGTTGCTAAGTTTTTTTGTTTGGACAGCCAGTCTTACTTGTTTAGTATTTACTTCGGAAGTGAACGCCATTCCCTCCGAACAGACGGTGCAATTAAGAGAAAAAAATAGCCATTTAGTGCCTCTGTCTTTATGACACTGTCTGGACTGCAAGAGTGGCGATTCCATTTAGTGGGCACTAAAGAAGGATCCCGTTCCTCTTTCTTTCTCTGTGATTCTGAGGTGTAGCCTAGTTTCTGTGTTGTCGTTTCCGTGTACTTCTGTTTGTGCTTGCAAAAGCTAAATATGCACTCCTAGAGTTATATCCACTAAGCATGTAAGCGTTGTATAAATGTACCGCTCAACAGCCCACACACACACACTCCCTCAACAATGTTTTCGTCTGAAAATGTGTTTGCGTAAAAGAGAAGGCCTGTTCCTACGTTAAAATAGTGTGGCTTAAAACTAAGTTGGCATTGGATGCAATTACTATCCATAAATACCCAACTAATAACGCACGACTCGCAATCTCTCCACATGCTTCGAACTTGGTTTTATCAAAACAGTAACACAAACATTTAGGCTGCCAACCCCACTCAAATCCCTTGAAAATAACCATCAGAAAGACCGAACAATGGTCCAAAAGAAAATCTAAGGCAAAAATGCAGTCGGATTATTTTGCCAATATTTTTTAATCATTGCCTACCACTCTCAGTCAATCGGCTTGAAAACGACATTCATAGAGGCATAACCATGGTCAATAATAACATCTATGACAAAAATCCACCAGTCTGTTAGTTTTGTCTATACGCCTGTTTATTTCATAGGTACCTTTATATTAATGATACACAGGCCCAACGCCATATTTTCCTCCTCTTTCATAAAGAAGCACCAAGCATAAAGCAAATAATTTAAAGGAGTGTCAACATTAAAGCTTTGAAAGTACACAGCTTGGGCGGTGTAAAGAAAATAGCAGCAGGGAAAGGGACAGCGAAATTAAAAACAAAATCATATTTACAGTCACGAATGCACATAGTTGCATAGTCTGTACAAGGAAAACATTATTACAGATTGTACACGTCACAGTTCTCGATGGCAAAATTGACACCTGTAAATGTATTATTTTGTGTCGAATATTCTGGTCGAAAACAGAATCATGGTAGGCTACAAATACACCGACCAGAGGAAAGGGAAAGTTTAAATGTCCAATATAGGCCTATCGTGGCTTCCGAGTTGTGTTGTAACATTTAATACTATTCAACAAATAATAATTGTGAAATGCACAATGGAATAAACACAATTAAGATTCGTGGTAAATACACGGAAACCATATGAACTCGACAGCAGCATATAAATGATTATTCTATATAATCACCTGTATATATGAACTAGAAAGTATCCTGCGAACGAAGGCTACAGGAAAATGGTGCCTTATTACGCATACATACAGAAACCCCAAATGTTAGAAATTGAAATAACCTCATCGTAACATTGAGTTGCTCAACATTGCTGCTGATCTGTCTTTTTGAAGTAACTTGAAATTTGTTTATTACTGGTGATAAGAATTCACTGAGAAAAGTGTATCATTGACCTTTGACTATAATCGTTATGCTTTTACACTCCACATGCTCACAACAGGGGGTTTCCAGAAAAGTATTGCAAACGATCTCTGCTTAATTTCTTTTCTTTCATTCTTCTATTCTGAAACCAGATTTTAACCTGTCGGTCGGTGAGGTTCAGCATCCGGGAAAGCTGCATCCGTTTCTCTTTGTTGATGTAAACGTTAAAGAAGAACTCCCGCTCCAATTCTCGGATCTGAAATTTGGAGTATGGACACCTCTTCTTCCTTGTGCGAGGTGTACCTGGGGCAATCAATCAGAAAGGACATGATCAGTGAAAGTTCAATGGGATTGTTTGCCATTTACGCACAGATATTCACATGAAGTTAAAGTAGCCGCTCACACATATTCACATCAACACAAAGCATATAGCCTCTCTATGTGAATACACTATTCAGGAATTTCGAGAAGCATCAATTTGATTATACCAATTCTATCAACATCCAACACTGCACGTAACACATCAGAGACATCCGCCATAAAGACTGTTAGATTATCACAAGCGCTTGAAGAGCAAATCATATCAATTTACAGCCTCCAAGTATGTGTTTGTCTCACACAAATATGCAATAACAAAATGTATACGGCTACAGTTTGCGTTACATTCCCATGGAACTTAGCTATCAATTCCCACACTCCTTCGTGGCTGTGTGAAATGCATATGTTTATAATCGAGTCCTCTCGTAAAGCTAAAATGTCTTTCGGATCTGAGACACACTACATCACAGTGGTGGTCAAAACCTCTTGAAAGATAAAGTACAACGACAAAAAAACATCTCTGCAGTTATTTCCTGATTGGGCTACATTTGGCTACACAAAGAGACGCCAGTGGGCCTGTGTGTGTGAGTTAGAGATTGTGTGTGTGTGTGTGTATCAATCACTGCGGATTCAGGCATAAATATCCCAGGGCTAACCGAATGGAAATGTGTCTCACTTGGACAGAATGTGTTTGGTTCAATACTGCAGTTCAACGCTTGAATCCAGACATGGACACAAACTCACACTGGAGTCTTTACGACTGATTACACTTGTATCCTTTTCTCTTTCGTTGCAAGGAAACCACCACACCACAACACAATGCTATCGCTATCTTCGACATTTGCCCAGATAAATACAGATATATGGATACTTATGGAGCCTGCCTCTAAGTGTACAAGGCTAATAATCTCACAGCATGTCCTTTAGTGTTATAGTTTGCGTGCAAGCTGCTAAAATAAAATTCACAGGACGCCAAAAGCAATGTTCTGCCCAATTGGTTTTTACTCACGACAGCCCAACGCGAAAATCCCTTAAAATGCCCAATGCAAGTTCATGATCAAAGTTAGCTTTTGTCACAATAGCGCGCTCTTAAAATTTCACAGACTCCACGATAGAAGCGTCTGTGTATAACATCCTTTTTTTTCAAAGCACTTTCCCATCGTAAAAAGTCTTCTCATTGGAAGAAAGAGCTTTGTAGGTTATAATAAAATCCTTTGAATGCTTATAAAACTCCACATAAAATCTGACCGACAAAAAACACCGGGCTAGTCCCTTTCCCCATTTACAGCTTCGGTACCTACTCGAGTGGCTGTTCTTGCTGGCGCTGCGGTCCTTGGTGGCTGAAGAAGAACACGAGCCCGAATTTGTATGTTCCTCCTCATCCTCTGTGTCCTTGTCTTGGTCTGGGACGGCCGGTAGAGCCGCTGGCTGCTGGAACTTTGTTTCCAGCTTTCTAGCCTCGATCTTTTGTAAACAAGTATCTGCTGACTGATTGTCCGTGCCGCAGTATGCGGTCTCAAAAAAGCGGTCGAAACCTTGAGGGAGGACGCTGTTTTTCCCCACGCCGGGGTAGAACCCTGTGGAGGGATGGTTGGAGCTGGGATGGTGGTTATGGTGGCTGTACACATTCTCGTTCGTTTTCATAAGCATTTCTGTCATGGTGGATTGCGGAAGACAGTCCCTGTGCACCAGATCCTCTCCAGAGTAGCATGATGCATAATTGCTTCTATGGTGCCATTTACTAGAAGGATCCAATCCATAGGAAACTTCCCGTACCGGCTGCACTTGAGACAGATTTGTGGAATATGGGTAGGTTATCTGCCGCGACGAGGCCTGTGGAAGAAACGAAGAGACGGCAGAAAATTCGGGAACGTAGTAGGTGCAGCTGGGGAGGTAGATGTTCGAGGCGCAGCCCGTTCTGTCCCCAAACTCGGATGTCCGGTCTTTGCGCGTCTGGGAGCAGAAGTTTCCCAGATTCACCGAGTTAAACATCTTTCCCCCGTACTCCGTACGATAGATAGATGTTTTGTATTCGCGCTGTAGAAGTGGGAAATTTAGGAAGGCGAGATGACGCGCAATCCGTCTAAGTCGCCCGGAGACACGTGATCGAAAGTAGATATTGTCATATATCAACGTGGAACACTTGGATGTGTAGGAGTGGTTCACTTAGGCACGATCTAGGAGGTTCAAACTATTCATTTTCAAAACACCGCAGGAGCAGTAAGAAAACCAGTAACAGATTCCAGTTTGTTTACATAGGTTATGGCAATTATAAAGCTAATCTTTAGGAGGCTATTTATGTATGGGAGTGGGCTAGGCTAGCGCAGGTTTAGTATTTGATATAGCAGACTAAACATGCTGTTGAATTCTACAGGTAAGACTTCACTATTAGGCCTACTATGATTATGATGATTAGTATTATTATAACTACCACTATAGTACAGCTACTACATTAATACATTAGCATATTGTACAATAGCCTGTACTGGTATGCAGCAGAATATAGACACTTTACTCTCACACGTTGTAATGTATGACTAACCACTACCAGCCTTACTGACAAAGTGAACCGCGAACACTGCGAGGTTAAGGCAGATCTATGCTTTATAATGAGACCAAGATTTCAAGACCACACTCGAAGCGCTGCTGTTTTGAAAAGTGTGTTTTCACTCTCATACAGTCTAGCAGGCTTTATGCTATTTGTAGGTAGTCTAAATGTCCGTCGTGAATCAATGACTAGATATTGCCTTGCTTGAGATATTACAATTTTGAAACCTGGGCATTTTTCATCTAAACCACTGTAATAGGCTACGTTAACATGTTGAAACAGCCACCAACAACTAACATTTCCCTATAATGACAAACCCCACAAAAAGTAACTATTCAAAATAAGCATTTTTGAATACATAGGTTATTTGGCTACATTCCCGTGTTTCAGGGACATTTTTCTATTGAAGTTCTATCTCGGATTTGATTTGATCAAGGCATGGCCTTAACGGAAGCCTACATGTTTTGGCTATAGTTTCAACATCACTGTGAACTAAATGAGAATGAACAAGGATGCAGAGCACAACGTTTAGGGGAGGGAGCCTACTCCCTTAGTTTGACCAAATCACTCATTTTCTTAATTCAATCCATTTCTCTTGGATCATGATAGGGCCTGAAGGGAACAGCCGAGAAAGTCAAGACCAAGTGTCCAGGCTGAACATGGAGGAGAGAAGAAAACCAGCTAAGTTTAACCTTTGACGACGAAGGCTGTCAAAACAACTCTAATCCACCAACTGCAAACTATAACATATCAAGTCATCGTAATTTTGAATCGAGATAGTCTACACGAGAGTGGCTATATTAAAGCTTAACGCGCCCAAATCGTCTCCGGGAGGCCATTTGTTTTGTTTTGAAGTACAAGAGGGGCTATTTCTGCTTAGTCTCTACTGTCTCACTGGGCCGCAAATGAATCGATTTGTCATAGAATACCTTCACTGACAGCTGTATAGCAATAAGAAATCCGGTACTATATCTCTGTCTTTAGGACTACAGTCTATCTTTAGGACTAGTTGCCCGATTAAATACACATTGCTTTACGAAAGAAAAAGACAACTCTAGGCTACCATTATTGATTTGTTTTAATATGCCTGAGTGCTCCCAGGCAAGATAGGCTAGATTAGTTATCGCCTTCATTCAAGGAATTTCAACGACATTTCAGTTGAACAAATATATCTCACGGCTGAAGTCCTCATCACAAAGCTCTAAAGTAGATTAGGCCATGTGATCAACTAGAGGAATGATATTTCAATCCTGTAATAAAGTGATATATGTACACACATTTAAAATACCCTTGTGCGCTCTTCCTCTTAGCGGGTGAACTTTCACAGTCGTATACAGAATCACGTGAACTACAGTCGCCAATCGTCAACACAAAGCAGGATCATTGTATTGATAAATCTCATGAGACTATCAATAGCTTCCTATGTTCCAAAATATTTTTTCTTCTTCTGAAGGTTAACCCGTATGCAAATTACAGAATTACATAACACAAACTCTATGGTTACAATAGTTTAAACGTTTAAGATTATCATGGTATTAAGATTATGGAATTCTGTATGTAAACTTGACGGCCCACTTTGTCGCCTAAAAGCACAATTTTTTGGGGGGGTAAATCATCTAAAAAGAGGACTATCATGAGTAGATGTATGTATTTTGGAGAGAGGTGTATGGCAATGGAATTCGTTTGTTTACAGTCCCCTTTCAGCGGATACAAAGTTGACGTACACGATGCCCGCATCCAAGTACAAAGAAAGCAGACAGCTGCCAAGACACAGCACTTGAATTTGACCACTAAAATCCTCTACGCGTCTAACCATAAAACGCAGAATGGCTGTAAGAAAAAGCTAAATCCCTTTGTTCTACAGAACACATTAAAGTAAGATGGAAAAAGGAGTTTCAAATTAGTACACACTAATAAGTTCTACCCACGCATGTAACCATGCAGACATAGGGCGACTGTGGTTTTGAATTATGAAAACACAAATGGAGAATTCCACGTCACAGCACAAGGGACGGGTAAAATAAGTTAACATTATTTTACAAAATAGCTGATGCTGGAAAAATGTTAGCTACCATAAGTTAGTCAGGCTATACTGCGCAGTGTGTCGTCGTCTCCCACAGGTTTGGGCTCAGTGCCTTACATTGTAATAGAAAATGGTGAACGTTTTTGCTCAAGGGGTTTCGCATTCCAGAAAGTAAACCATTCCGAAATGTAATAATAAACTCTTCGCATTCACTGGTTGCAGAAACTGTACTACTGTTGAGTCATTTCGAGAATGGCTTCCAAATGGCGCCGATTCTCCAAAGGCAATAACATTTACTGTAAACGAAGCCTTAACACACAACAAAGTATTTGTTCCTTTGTAGAATGCATGATCATCTGCAGCAAGACAACAACAACCAACGTAGGTTACATAATAACCTAGGCTAATTATCCATAACCTTGTCAGACGTTCTCCAGCGCAGAGAGCATGTTTCTGCGCTGGAATGCATAAGGATTCGGAGAATTGTACAAGTTAGGCCTGTACTGAAGGGCCCAATCGCAGGATCAGGTATATACCAGTGGTGTGCAATCACAAAAGGAGATGCCAAAACGTTGCCTGGGGTGTTACATAAAGGACATACGCATAACACTTCCGTTTTCAAATCTGGACACAAGCTTGCAAGGAGCAATAAAGTCGTGCGTAATCCTCCTTCAAAGGCCTCAAACTATCCTAGTCATGTCTTACGGCGGTCTAAGGCCATAATTCAGGGGATAAGGTTTACCATGTGTTTATTCTTCTTGGATTTAAGTTCAAGTCACAGTTAGCCTATAAAATACCACCCGCAGTAGGACCCTGGAGTCGGATGGCTGGTGCGCCATTTCTCGAAATAAGAAGGGCTTCCTTCATAAATGTTTTTGACTAACCAAAGCCCCTGCCGAGTATGTCTACTATGCTGCGAGTACGATTACAAAATGTTCAAAAAATACTGCTAGAGCCTTTAATGTAATAGCCACGCAGGCCTTTTCGAGTCCTGCGAGTTTCCTGGAAGAAAGAGGTGTTGTAAATATGTGCCATTCTCTGCTTAAACATCACTGTCAGGAGAGCACATGCTTTACGACCCTGTCTGAGGAATCTAAGCAATGTATTGCTACCTCGCACAGTAATTACAATGTATTGTCTAAATACAAGTGCAGCCTGTTGCTTAGAAGAGCGAGAACTATCTTGACAAAAATGAAGTTGCTGTATTCGCAAGTCGTGTTTGTTTAGCCTAAATCAATAGCATGACTGTTGTTTGGTTGGGCTTGAAGCGTATAGCATTATGGGCTATTCCTATTGAGTCATTCTTGAATTGCGGTGGTAAATGCTGTACCTTGACTTTGGCACCATGTAAAAACCATTTAAAAGCACAAAAACGTGACAAGTAATACATGTTCCGTTTTATTGAACGGTTATTTAATAACAAGTCCTTTCTACTGCAAAGCATGTATTTGTATGCATTGTAGAAAGTACTGGGGGCTAGCAAATGAGCCTGTCCCGCTGGTGATGTGTAGAGGTGTAGTGACATGTTTTTAAAGATTTAGCGATATCTATATATTATTTTGAATGCTAGACATTGAACAAAAGTATTTCATATATTATATAGATCAATAAAACCAAAGAAGGCTATTAAAATACCTTTTTTTTACTAGTAGACCTGTAATGTGTTACTCAGTTAGATGTCAGTGTGTTACTGCCTTGAACATCACTGATATAAGATAAGATATACAAGGAAAGATATACACGGACCTTGAGCATTCTCTCCAGTGGCCAACTGTTATCGGGGAGTGGCCTACTTTATATAATTAGTAGCTTTTCACGCCCTTTTAGTATGTTATACATTTGGCGATTCCATTGATCATTTGGTGTCTAAATCCAAAGTCTCACTTGGTGTTTGTCAATTTGAATGAAAGGAAATAACTTTGTGAGCAAAATTATTAATCATATCACTGTAGTAAATTATTTTTAAAGGGCTGATTACCTTAGATTTGAGAATTTGTGGCCTCCATTTCAAAAAATCCAAATGTACATAAAATGTCTCACCGGTGGTACCATCATTGGTGTTACTACTCTTAGGGCACAATGTTATCATAATGGTACAAATAGTTTCAAATGTAATTAAGCTACCATGTTAGTTGATTTAGAATGTGAATATGTAGGCCTACCCAAATACATTTAAACAAATAAAAATCTAGAAAAATGAAGTCGATTTATTTCCAAAATGCCAGGTCCAAATGCCACAGTAATTCAAAAACAACCCTATTCGGGGACAGACAATGCTGTGCATAATTTCATCATCCATATTTTTGCTCCTGTGTTATTTCAAACGGAAGAAGAAGAAAAAAAACAGATACACCGTCTCCCAGACGCAGACATTGTCTTGTCACTAAGCACCAAGACGGAAGGAAGGCAACGTTTTCCTGTTGAGAGGCGCGCGCGGCCTGCCTGGCCCGCCTCATATTAAAACGGTCTGAACCAGGGCTAAATGTTCGAAGCGTGTGTAATCATGTTACTGTCCCCCAATGGCCTAGATACATTTAATTGGATGTAAGTCGGGCTGTTAAACGTGGTTGTATAAGCTGCTAACAGTTTCAAGCACAACAAGAAAGGCCCTTGTTTTTACTGAGGTCTCAGTGAACGTACCTAGCGTGAAAGCATCTGCACGGAGAACCAGTATAGGTTACAAGATCAGATGATATAAACGCTGTTAAACGGACTCCCCAGAGTCTATTTCTGGAATTTAGGAGCACAAAGATTGATCAACAATAGGCCGTTGATTAGTCCTCTCATCACAAAGATAGAATATATAAATGTAAGTGAAATGATTTCCTTTGCTTGGATATTTAAATAGCTTTGCATGATTTTTTCGCACAAAGTAATATTTTACGCACAATCATTTTGGTGGGTTTGACAAAAGTATTTTACATTAGTGGGCTCAATAAAATATCTTCATCAATTCTGTGAAAGTGTCAAATTATTTCGCACATTTTGGCTGGTTATTTTGTGACCACAGGTGGCCATCCTATTTATCCAGTGATGTATTTTTCTGCTCATGGTAAATATTTTGGTGAACTTGTTTTTACTGCAGCGCGGCACAGTGCAGTCGGCAACCCCCAAAACAAAACCAACTAAGGTTTGGACTACTTTTGAACATTCATTAAAATTCAATTTTAAAAAAACAACAATACTATTGTTCATTATGAAACCAAATAACAGACTATACTTATAAACGGTTTTATAACTGTTTGTAAACTGTTATAAAACCTTCACCTATTATTTTACACCTACATTTTAAAAAATCCTTCCTTCCCACAAACGGCTTTGTCGAAAGGTGTTTTTTTAATTTAGCATGTTTTTAAAATCAGTATTTTTCAGAAGTTCTAAATACATAAATCATTCACACTGAAATAAACATTTTGACTAGTTTGTAGGCTATATTATAAACAACAAGTATCCTATGATTGAGGCTTTATTTTGCATAAATCTTATGATTGAGGCTTAATTATGGATAAATAATAAAATCTTATTGCAAAATGTGTACCGATTAATACAGTACATGACCAAAAGTATGTAGGCACCTGCTCGTCGAATATTTCATTCCAAAATCATGGGCATTAATATGGAGTTGGTCCCCCTTTGCTGCTATAACAGCCTCCACTCTTCTGGGGAGGCTTTCCACTAGATGTTGGAAAATTGCTGCTGGGACTTGCTTCGATTCAGCCACACGTGCATTGCTGAGGTCGGGCACTGATGTTGGGCGATTAGGCCTGGCTCGCAGTCGAGGTTCCAATTCATCCCAAAGGTGTTCGACGGAGTTGAGGTCAGAGCTCTGTGCAGGCCAGTTAAGTTCTTCCACACCAATCTCGACAAACCATTTCAGTATGGACCTTGCTTTGTGCATGGGGGTATTGTCATGCTGAAACAGAATCGTCTAGAATGTCATTGTATGCTGTAGAGGTAAGATATCCCTTGCCTGAACCATGAAAAACAGCCCCAACACCATTATACCTCCTCCACCAAACTTACAGTTGGCACTATGCATTCGGGCAGGTAGAATTCTCCTGGCATCCGCAGAACCTAAATTTGCCCGTTGTACTGCCAGATGGTGAAGGGTGATTCATCACTCCAGATAACGCGTCTCCACTGCTCCAGAGTGTAATGGCGGCTAGCTTTACACCTCTCCAGCCAGCAATGGTGGCTAGCTTTACACCTCTCCAGCCAAAGCTTGGCATTGCGCATGGTGATCTTAGGCTTGTGTGCGGCTGCTCGGCCATGGAAACCCATTTCATGAAGCTCCCAACGAACAGTTATTTTGCTGACGTTGCTTCCAGAGGCAGTTTGGATCTCGGTAGTGAGTGTTGCAACCGAGGACAGACTATTTTACACGCTACGCACTTTAACACTTGGTGGTCCCATTCTGTGAGCTTGTGTGACCTACCACTTCACGGCTTAGCAGTTCCTGACGTTTCCACTTCACAATAACATCACTTACAGTTGACCGGGACAGCTCTAGCAGGGCAGAAATATGACGAACTGACTTGTTGGAAAGGTGGTATCCTATGGCCGTGCCACGTTGAAAGTCAATGAGCTCTTCGTACTTTTTGTATATATAGTGTATATTGCACAAGAACATCAATGTTCACCAAACAAACATGTCTAAATTACCTTAGATGTATGTCTGAAATGGAATACATTACAGCAAAGAAACAACAGCAACCAAAGAGGTTCATTTCTGCAGGTCTAATCGATACTAAAACGCATTCAAATGAAACTATTTCATGTAGCCAGTGTAGGCCTGTTTTTCCATCAAGTTCTTGCTATAATTACATTTGACTTAGGTCTTTTAGGCCTACTTTTATTTTTTTACTTTATTGTTGTGCTATAGTTTCAAACGATGAATTAGCATAGCAAACCACTTTTATGATGTATTTGTTAATAACGATGGATTTCATTTGCCATATGGCTTTCCCTTTCCGAGTTTTTCACCTAAACCTTTCAAGTCAAAACTAGTTTCATCAACGTCATTTCCCATGCAGTAAGAGTTCAGACACGATGGCAAAGATCGAAGATTTCAATATATGTGTTTATCTTTATGTTGTGCGACGCATATATCAAATGTAACTTTGGCATGCTAAATTATTTAATTTAGCAAATGAAGGAGGTCGCGGCTGTGTTGATCGATGAGCTAACTAGGTCTGTGCCCGGCAACGGAGCATTGAACTCTAAACACTGAGCACTGAACAACGCACAGCGCAGATATGAGCTAGGCTTGCAGCACTAAAGTGCATACCTAGGCATATTGACTTAAATAACACTTAAATAACATTCAAGCAACATATGCCTGGTGCTCGAATGTTGCATATTGCTCAAATGAAAGGTTTAAGATGATTTTGTAAAGTAGGCCTATACTGTATTTTCACTGAAGTAGTGTAAGTCCTATTTCATTACTTTATCGTCTCACATATACGACAACGCATCGTCTGTATATACCAGAGTCACAAATTAAGCACTGAATCATTCTGTGTCCATTTCTGCTGCACAACTACAAGGCTAACAGGGAATATCTGAAAGAAGTTCAGAAGAGCTCGAAGTAAGCAAATTGTCCATGGTGTTCAATGCATTTTACCAATGGCAAGTACAACAAAAGACAAGACAGGAAACTAGCTAGACGGTTTTTTTTGTTGTCTTCCCAGTCTGAGACAATTCACAGTTTTCTATTGCACCCAGTAAGTCAGTCAGTCCGTCAGTCAGTCAGTCAGTCAGTCAGTCTGTTAGTGCGCTAGGGATCCATATAAGGTGCATGCTAACTTGACCTTCAATGTGTGCACTGCTCTCGCCCACACGTATCAGTGAGGGGAGAGGGAAGCTAAAGAACACTCCCCACAACTGTGCATAGGCCTCTAAAAAGGTTGTGCGTGCGTATTTTTAGACAAATAACAAATTGGCCTACGTCCTCGGATTCGTCCTGAAATGTTTTTATTTTGTGACAATTACTTCTATAAATGATGTTACTATTATTAGTATGATTATTAGCAGGCCTAGTAGTGGTATATTTGCATTGGTAACATAAGTATTAGGCTATTCTTATTAGTTCATTACTATTAGGCTAGAATTAGAATTAGAATTAGGATGGTGTTCATACTACTATGGTCGTTATACACACTGACGGAGCCGTCTCTTTTCACCAATCAACAACGTAACATATACTTATGGCTGATTGAAGTAGACCTTGTTTTAGTACACTCATGCGCGCGCGCACACACACACACACACACAGTTGGGTGCATGGAAATACTAGCGCCCATTTCTCCCACATTTCCATCTCTCTAACAAGCTCGGTGCCATAAACGGTATGAGAGAGACTGAGAGAAAGGTGGACGGGCCGGGGGACTACTAGACCACATGGTTATCTGTGGTGAAGTTCTCTGTGAAGGGCATGCACGGGTGCAGCTCACTGACCTTTGAGACGGGCCGGGAAGGGAGTCAAGCCACCATAAACAGATTTAGACAGTCTCAAAGTCAAAAGCGCCCAGGAGCATTAAACAAGGCCATTGTTAAGATCGCTGCGCATGCAGCCAACATATCTAAAGTAGGCCCACACGAAGAACTACTAAATGTGCTTTTAGAAATTGGTCCTTCGGTGACATAACCATAATATTTTGAAGGCTCTATAATCCTCAAGAGTGCCTCTTTTTCATCGCAACGCTTACTTGGCTCGGCACAATAAACCTTTCTTGGCTTTCATTGCATGTGAAGGCATATGCGTAAAAGCACGTTTATAACACTAGAAGTAGCCATTACGCAATGTACTAGAGGGCCTATAACCTAACCCAACGTCGAATATGTGTTGTGGAAAAGGGAAAATAACACGGAGAGAAAATAAAAGGCTGAGGTCTGATGTGATTGATTGATTATGAACTCTATTTGCTAAGATACAAATATCTAACAATTGTTTTGAAATGAGGGCATATTCTACACAATATCCTGACAATATGTATATATTACATAACATACAAAATACTTATATCATTCGTATTAAAAATGCTATGCAGTACTAGGCTAATATTGGTCCAGTAACACTACTAATATTATTAGTAATACAATATATTATATATTGTAACACATCAAAGAAGTGTTCAACATTGAAACTGTAAGAATATTATCTGCGTGATCTCTGCGCAAAGGCGCTTGATATTGAACTCCAATGAGTACAAACACAAAATGTAACCCGAATCGATAAGACATTTGAAAAATGTGCATGCATTCACTTCTATAATCTAAAATGTTTAGATTATTATAGACTGCATGTGCAACCACAAATCAGGAGCACTGTACTGCTTTGCCTTGTGCATGAAAATGCATATATTTCCACCATGCCTTCACCATAATGTATTAGGTTGAATACATTTAAACGTACATTATTTTGTATTAAATATTAGAAAACTTGTATAATCTGAACAATTATTCAGATGATTGCTAGTTGCGACAGTATTACCCAATATATGCTCTCTTTCTCTCTCTCTCTCTCTCTCTCTCTCTCTCTCTCTCTCTCTTCCTTTTTTCACTTTATCTATAAGCAAGTCCAGAGGCTGGTGATAGACACTAGCGGTTCTGGTGGGGGGGGGGGGGGGGGGGGGGGCAGTGCCCCTGTGACAACAATTTTGGACCCCCTTGTGGCCCCCCAAATGTGGAGTATGAAATACTTTTTACATAACTGATTTTTGCTATCGTTCTTTTTTTTTACATCCGTTATTAGTCAGTGGCAACGATGATGATTATGAACATGGTCTTTTGCCTGCTAATGCCTGCAATGCAGTGAAGAAAACGATATGACAACAATAACGTCTAATGTAACTGGCCCCTGTAACAGTACAACTGGCCCCAGCTTGGCCCGCCCAGTTGAAATGGTCTAGAACCGCCACTGGTGCTGGAGCGTGTGGTAAAGGCATTATGTTGCAATGCATCTCTCCATTGATGACTTAACCCACCTCTCAATATCTTGACCGCAGAAACTATAAATACACACATTGGATAGTAGGTTAGTTAAAAGGGCAAAATCACAAGAAGAGTATGACAGAAGAAAGAAATGAAGCTGAAAGGGATAGTGAATATGGCGACGTTTTCTAGTAACACCTCATTGTGATGATGATTAAAATGTGCGGTCTTCCAAATTCTCAACGAATGCATGTTTACGCACAAGTTATTGGTGAAATACTTAGTTCAACACAGGCTAGTAAGCTATTGGAAAAAGGCATAAGTGGCAGCAGCGTATGATGGATGTGTTTTGATCATACAGGGACTAACTCAGACCGCTTGGCTGGTGCCACGAGTCGGTCGCTGGAGCCGGTCTGCTACAGTTCACTGAAATGCCAACAACTGATCTCAACTCAGAAAAAACACAAGCCGACAATTTAATGTGACAAGGCCTTAATTCCCAATAGGTTTTTATTTGCAAAGATAATGTTTGAGAGTGATTTGGTTGATATTTACAATGCGAACTCCATTTTTTCTTTTTAGCTGTCTTTTCCATGTAGCGAGTGCTCGTATTGTTTTAAAATCCCAAGTAAGA
This sequence comes from Salmo trutta, assembly GCF_901001165.1. NCBI lineage: Eukaryota > Metazoa > Chordata > Actinopteri > Salmoniformes > Salmonidae > Salmo > Salmo trutta. The sequence continues at coordinate 9,502,357 of NC_042986.1, read as the reverse complement.
GGGCTATTTAGGCCACTTGTTCATACCCCATGAATTTGACCTAAATAATGTTTTTGCGGACCACAGTAATCGTACGTTTGTTGAAACAGCATGTAGGCTAACTACAATCAAAATACTCAGCCAAGCATTAGTTTCAGGATATTAGAACTGGAATGTAAGCCTATGACTGATTTAAAGGGCAATTGTGTGTTCGAGTCACTGTTTAGCGTTTCAGCTACATTGACAACCTGGCTTTTGTACTGCAAGGTTTGTTTATAGCCTAATATTTAGACGAGTGAGCTATATTCAACTTACTGGTCTTCAGAATGTTTCTTTTAGAAGAAAAAGGGAAATAAAGTAAAGGTATATCGTAGACATATTTCTGGTATTCAACGCAATATCCGTGCGTAATGCTCAAATGTGACTCAATTGTTGTACCATTAGATCATAATACAGTATTTAAAATCACAGCATAACGATGATGGTAAGACCAATTATATTTTTTAAAGATTCTGTTTATTAGAAACCTTACTCATACATAGATACATACATGTCATTATTACTTTTATACAATAAAAGGTTTTTAAGCAGCCCTCACAAGCGCAAATAAGGGAATGCGATATTGTACAAGAGAACAATAACATAAAACACTATTAGACTGAGGAGAGGGTATCCTGAAATAGCATGTAAATAGTACCATATCATATCATTTCATATAACCACGTCATTTCATATCCCCTTACAACCGCAAAAAAATGGAACGCGAGATTGAATTCTACAGGACGAAATAACGGAACGTTAACAGAAGACACTATTACATTGAGATACAGTATCCTCAAATAGGATGTAAATAGCATCATATCACATCATTTCCATACTTTTACAATTTGATACACGTTATGAGGTAAGAGACATAGAACAACATAGCGAATAGCAAACACAGTACAAATAATAGTCAGCAACTCCGACCAATACTATAATAATAATAGAATCATAATAAGCATAAATACTTTCATAATAAATGTTTCATACTTACTTGCCTTAAAATGCAACGACATTTCTTTAACTCTTTCAGTCGTTTCTACTTTGAAAGTTCATAGGGACAGAGAAATCTTTTATCTATTAACCATTTGTTATATTTCACATAATCACTAACATGCTGCAAGTATCTTTCAGTGCCATTTATAGGTTTTAATCCATATACATTCAATATAATACAGTGTGCTGTTCAGATGTTAAAGGAGAACACACCGCGTTTAGATTGCGTATCTCATGTATGTTTATAATACGATCATTCTTTCCACAATGCTTATTTTCCACTCAAGTTTATATCTACTTTCAATTATGCCTATTTCAAATGTGCACTTTTCTATCAGTAACCGTTATCAGGTACAACACGCTTATTGAGCGTATATGGGATTTGCATTTATACGTAGAACACATGCACCTCAGTTTGTTATTGCCATAAGGAAATCCATCAACTGTCTTGTGGAATACTCATTTAATAATCATTTTCAGCACAGCTATGAGAACTATCTTTCTTTGATAGCAGCCAGCACAAAACCTCGCTTAAACAGCAACCTCATCTGTTCTGATCCAACACTCTTAGCAAAAAAAGGTGCTGTCTAGAAGGTAAAAAGGTTATTCGCCTGTCCCCATAGGAGAACCCTTTGAAAAAACCCATTTTGGTTCCAAGTACAACACTTTCAATTCCATCTGGGTCTCATTCCACAGATGGTTCTACATGGAGCCCAAAAGGGTTCGACGCGGAACAAAACATTGTTCTACCTGGAATCCTACCCTAAACCCTAACCATAAGCTTCCCTGTAGTCAAACGACCGAGTAGCCTCATGGGTGGAATGTTATTATTATTTTTAATAAGTTCATAATTAATTAGCATTATTCATTTAAAAAACGCCCAAAATCCGGTGTTTCTACGTCAAACGGTTTTGTTATATTTCAGTCTTCTGTGATTTATATAAAGTGTAATATTGGGAAACCCAAAATGTAATACATTTCAACTCTTTATCTGACATGGTACACGTGTCTTATTTTTTGTAAGCCGATTGGGCTCCCGAGTGGCGCAGCGGTCCAAGGCACTGCATCACAGTGCTTGAGGCGTTACTACAGCCACCCTGGTTCGAATCTAGGCTGTATCACAACCGGGTTTGACCGGTGTAGGCCGTTATTGTAAATAAGAATTAGCTCTTAACTGAATTGCCTAGTTTAAATGAAGTTTACATTTTAAGAACACAAAATAACCATGTGTATACTTTTGTTTCCAAGTAGATTTGTTTAAGACTACCACGAAACACTGTGTTAACCCACTGCAGTAAAAGGTTAACCCTTACCCTTACCTCAATCATAACTCTTACCTAACCCTAACCTTAAATACTACCTTAACCGTTTTAAATTTCAACTTCAATGGGGTGACGTCAGAGTTGGGACGTCCCACGGATCCGTTGAGATTTTTCCAGTCCCCTATGCTATGGGGGACAGCCGAATAACCCTTTTGGATCCTTTTTTTCTAAGAGTGAACACCAAAGTTATGAGAGGCGGTTGGCTCAGTGGGGGAGATGAGGAGAGAGGCGATAAAAAAAAAAGTTCAACTATCTAGAAAAAGTTGTCAGCACATGAACGAATTCATGGCAAATAATAGTTCAATGTGCTGCATTCATAAAGAGGCTGGTATGGATTTTGAGTTTTAGCTATCTCTAAGATCCTCTGATGTGGGTCTTGGAGTCTGACCCCGTGCCCGTGAACGTGCCCAAACACGTGGCGGAGATTACGAAAAGTAGATACGGGTATTGTGTTTCGCATCGCTTACAAATGAACTTTGGGAGATATTAAACAACTGGAAATGTCCTCCATCTTAACCAATCTACACTGTAAGTGACAATGAATGCGCCTAAAGATGATTTAGTTCTGTCTACATTGGAGAATTGGCCTAATTACGGGTTAATCTCTCACTCTGGCTTCATTTGCTTATTAGGCTACATTGCTTTTCCTTTAGTTCATTTAGCTTTCAAATTCATATTCACTGGCCATATGACTAATAAGGAGTATTACGCCGTTGTAAGTAATTTATCAGAATCAATTATTCATTTTTAAGGGTTTGGGAACTTACCAGAGTCTAGGACACCATGCACTAACTCCATCCTTTAGGCCTATCCGGCGAGGGACGCAAGAATATCGTCTCACAAGTTTATAAACGTCTGTATAAGTGGTTTACCATAACACTATACAGGAAATACTATCTGGCATAACTCTGAAGAGATTCTAAGTTATGGCAGCAGTATCACTTGGTCGTTTTCTTTGGGGCCTACACCTCAAATACCTTCCTGGTCCATTTGTACCTCCTGTGTGATAGAGATGGAGTGAGAGTAGGCTAGGTGCTTGCATGCATTTATAGCAACTGCAGACAGGAGAAATACTGCCTATCAATCGATTCTCCGTATGCTGCTGCATCTCTGCTAATTCTAAAAGAAGGACAAAGCTTGCTCCCTCATCATCAGTCTCTTCTTCTTCATACGCCGGTTCTGGAACCAGATTTTAACCTGTTGGTCGCTGAGGTTGAGGCGGTCAGACAGCTCCCTCCGCCGCTGTCTGGTGATGAATTCATTCAGCATGAACTCGCCCTCCAGTTCGGACAGTTGGAGCTTGGAGTAGGGCTTGCGTTTCTTCCGGGTCCGGCTGTGCATCGGATACCACGGGGCACCTGGAGGGGGCATACAACAGATGGACAAGTCACAACAGTTAGGTCTACAAACTAAGCTCACGGTCACCTCCAAGGGGAGGCTAATACTCTCCTTACAATGTGACTTCCTGTGCTGTGCACATACACACACAACCTGTTGTGTTACACTTGACTTGTTTTGGTCTGCAGTCTACGTCTGAATCTCATTCAATGACATGGGGCATGTTTGCTCAGAAGCAGCAGCAGGAATTCTCTGTGTCCATCTTGTCGTGTTTATACATCAAGTCAAAGGGACCACTAACTTACAGTAGTTTGTGTCACATGAAGTTTTACTGACGCAGTTAAAGCTACATTAACGTGATAATTAGGCCTAAATCTTTCCTTGCAAATACCCCTACTTATTTACCAGTTTCCAGGCATATTAAATGACTCCTTATTGTACACAGCGACAGATATTCATTTAGTTTACGAGTCATTAAAACGAAAGCCCTCTCTATTCGATGCAGTCATCCACAGCGCATTACCTCTTTAAATCACTGCACTCATTTGTGTGCGTAATCTGTGCGTAATAGACATGTTCTAACAAGCTGTATGATCCAAATATACCCGGATTGATACATTCACATCGATATTCAGATTTTTGGGGGGTCTCTGACTCTTGAGACAGGACAGTAAGACCTAAGACAGTGGACTAAAATGGTCTGCAGTCTATACATATAGCCTTCTGGTTGGTTCTATCAGTAACAGTACACAAACACTTGAAGAATGATGGAACATTGTATGGCAACCCCTAATCCCTAGCAGCGTTTGTCCAACACGCAAATCAAGTCGCCTGCAGGCAAAAATCAAAACAATGTGATGAGTATCATGATTACGAATCCCTAGTCTACAACATATCCCTGGCTATGCTGAACTAGTACGAGTCATTTGATAATAAACAAGCGTCTTTTGGATTTCTAATATCATACAACAGTGTCTGGATGAATGAAAATGGGACCCACCTCCGCCTGCAGTTATGTTGCCCGAGTGGACGGTGTGGTTTCCCGGTGACACCAGGGTCTGAGGGTCGCTGGAGGACGGTTTGCTGCCCTCGTTTAGAAGCGAGGAGTTGGAATCGGATTCCAGAGATAGACAGGACTGCGGGTCTTGAGTGAGTTGCTCGGTCCCGTAATCATACTTGGAAAAGGCACCGCTGTTGTTGCTGCCCATGCCAGTGTGCATACCGTGATCAGATGTTATGGATGATGATGTGTCCCTCGCCCTATCCTCTCGTTTTAGGCTGCTCCCGCCACCACCGGAACAGCTCTCTCTGTTGCTTGCGCTGCCGTTGCTATAATAACATTTACCCTCCTCCGGTCGAGTAATTTCACACGACCGGTTGAAAGAAGGGTTAATAGATACGGGGCTGCTAAAGTAGGATTGAGAGTATCCATTGCACGGCTCCGATGGGTTCCACGGGAGGGAGCAAACATTGTCCCTTCTCGGGTAGGGGAGAGACGGTAACCCCGCCAGTTGTCCCCCCGAGGCTCTGAAATTCGGAAAGTAAAAAGTGTCTCCAGTGTGGATGTTTACCAAAGGTCCCACAAACCCGGGATTAAGAAGATTATGCTCGCCCATTTCCGCGGGCCCGACCAACAGCTTCTAGTTTATTGCAATCTGACATTTAACGTAGTTAAACCTGGGGGTGCAACTGATTGGTCAACCCCAAGTCACGTGGTCTGAGGGCTAATTTATTCTACACCAGGGTACCACCCACTTGGTCCATCTCAGACAAAACAAAACATTAACTTCTGTATTATGTGGGTTTATATGTTTTTTTTAAGTGCTATAAATATTTTATTAAATATGTAGAATCTATTTTTTATTCTCTATAAGCCAGTAGAGTCCAAACCTACTTCTCAGTTTGTATGCTATACTGTACAAATATGTGAAACTGTCCCTAGTCTCGTTTAATATCTTTATTAGCTGGCAAATGTTTTCAAATAGTATCACTTATGAACACTATTTATTTTCCAAGAAGGAGAGGGTGCATAGGACATCTTGTTTTCAAGCAAATTACGGTTGAATTCAATGTCATATAAAGCTGTGATGTCCCTCTTTTACAAGCTTGTTTTAAGAAAAGACTGATGTTCATTGCTGCGCTCTACTCATATTTACAGTATCGGGGTCAGCGGGTTGAAACCATTGGCTCTGTTAAAATCAGACGATATTCAATAAGGTTACTTTAAGAGCATATATTTCACATAATATTCTCACATGAACAACTTTAACAGATACCCCCTATAAACGTTCGCAGGCAGACTCGATGGGGATTGTTATGCCTCTCACAGTTCTTTTATATTAACTTTACAAGGTAGCAGAGGGCACTTAAGTGATTCAATCAGCGGAGAGTGTGAACCATTTTCCATTAATTAGTTGATTTGTGATTCTGAAGATGCTCTGTAGGTATCTACTATGCATCACAACACAGCCTGGTCTCATATACTGGACGTAACATAGTAGAAGGCTACTTAACAAAAACAAAAGTAGGGTGGTTGGTCAGAGTGGAGGATGGGTGTATAATGCAAACGTGTAACCTAACTCCTAACCCTAACCTTAACCTTAACCTTATCCCCTAACCCTAGCCACCTAGCTAATGTTAGCCACACAAATTGGAATTTGTAACATGTCATACGTTTTGAAAATTCTTAACATGTTGAACAAATTGCAATTCGTAACATATCATACAAAATGGATGATGGACATCCACAAATTAATACATACCATACAAAACGTAAGATATCATACTAATTGTATCCCGGATGTACATTTACTATGTTATGTCTACCCCCAAATCCAGGTTGCACAACATAGCCTGTAGCTTAGTGGCCTCATGGGTGGAAAGTTGTTACTTTTACTAAATCCGGTGTTTCTATGACAAACAGTTTTCTTATATTTCAGTCTTCATATTTCAGGATGCTAAGGCAAAACTGAATTCATTTCAGCTCTATATCTGACATTACAGGTGTATTTTTTATAAGCCCATAACCATGTGTGTGAGGTGTATACTTTTGTTTCAAAGTAGATGTGTTTAAAACAATCAAAAAACACTCTGTGACCCTGATTTTTGCCCACTGCAGTAAAAGGTTAATATAATTAACAGCCTAGAGAGCAATTTTTGGGGGGAAAATACTTTCTTATATAATACTACAGGAAAAATAAATGCTCCATCTCAGCAAACAATCTAATCACTTTTTAAAAAACCGCCTCCTATGAATAAGGCATGCAGCCAATAAGTTCAGGTGGGGTGTAAGACTGTCAGATCGTTCAACATATACCGTCTTTATAATATGCCTATGGATGGAGTGATACCATATTCTTTCTTTCTTCTCCTCCCCTCTGGTCCATAGGTCAGTTCATCAATTGCATTGCAGGGATCTGGAAATACTACTTAAACTACTTAAATCTATCTAATCTTAGTTATCCGGACACTCATTTCAATTCTTCCAGAGTTACGTCATGCTTAACCTATCTATTTTCCACCGGGGCAAGACCAACAAATGAATTTATTTATTGCCATCCTATTTGTAAGCCTATATAATACTAATAGTAATACTAATGGTCTGCTATAGCGCGAATCTATCATTCTTTGTCTAAATCAATTTGAACATTAAATGATGTTCATATTAGCCTATGCGTTATAACATAGCCTAACTATATAACAATATTGTTACGGCTAAATGATACAAAACAAAGGCCTATTGACACCATCATTGTAGTTATATAACATTTACTAGATTTAAATGTTACGTGTGTGGCATTTTGTACTTGCATGTTGAGTCTTCCTGCATAGACATGCGCTACAAACCTGCCAAGGGAGTGTTATCTGAGAATACTAGTCTAATTAGCGTTACATACTACATTGCCGCAGCACAATTTGCCACTCAGCCGTTACTTGATGCAACCCAGACGTTATCTGATCCAGCGTCAGCAGTGACAGATTTCATAGAGAATCTCAGTCCAGTGAGCCTCAGATCCAAAATAGAACGAGAAATATACATATCGAATTGGAGACGCTCCCTAGAGCTAGTCGAGGTTTAATCTCATCTCGTGCACTTTCAGAATTGCATCGCCAATCATTACGCGCCCCTGTAACAGTTAGTAAGCCTCGCAACGCAGTACAACATCGAGTGCACATCGCGAACACATACAGGTTATATGTTCTGAGAAACACACGTCTGTCTGAGCGTTATTGGACATTTCTTGGTGTCGGTTAAGTTCACAACTTTATTAATAATAAGATAGTAATGAATCTCTTCCAGGAAAAGTTTCTTCCTAAATTACAAGACGAGAACACGTCAGCAACAATGTCATGATAAGTCCACGACCAATTGCAAAGTATAGCTTTAAATATCTATATATCTTTTAAAATAATCTGCATTATATAATGGTTCCACTTTACCTCAGAGAGAGAATAGAGGCCGCAGCGTCATTACGGCAGACTGCAAACCAGACCCTCCAATACCACCACGCCTTCGATCCACACCAGCTCTCCAACAAGCCGATATCATTTTCACACTAGCCTACCAAACGATTTCTGCATTCAACTGTGAGCAGCTCTCAACTGTCGTTCCGAGAAAATAAGTCGTTTTGATATCTTATTTTACAAAACAAAAACGGAGGTTAGGACGTAGTGCTTGTCAGTTCAAGGTCACTGTCTAGTGCACTGTCTGGAGTCTCCGGATTTGGAATTGCTGTCTTGGAATCTCTCGGCCTGTCCAGACAGGGCAATAGGGTAAACAAAGGTATTTTTTTCTCTCTTAGATTTTGTACAGACAGGTTGCCACGGTTATGGCCTTGCAGTGAATCTTTTTTTTTTTTATTCCCTCTAAGAAGACCTCCCTTTGAACAACGGGTGTATTGAGTGTATTTAATTCGGACTAAAATTGTGAACTCATATGCAAGATCCACTTCTCCAAAATCCTTAGACTACTGTGAAAATAGGCTTCTGTTATAAAATGTTGTTCTATTAAACATAATTTAGAATTACGATTTCATAGCATAAATATTTGTAAAGGTATGTAGGCTACAGGTATAATAAAGCGGCTTGTGTTACAATAGTCGGAATTTAAAAAGCAGCCTAACGATTAACGCACACGCTTTGAACTTGACCGTCAACGACGGTCAAGCGGGCGTACATTCTATTTTTTCTAAAGATCATGGCGACATATCACATTTGTGTTGCCTGTGAATTAAAATGGAAGAAATTATAAAGTTACAGAACAATTCGGCCAATGTAATCCTATACGTAATGATGTTCAAGACACAGATAGGCTTGTATGTGTGTATGTGCGTGTGTGTGGTTCCACCAAGCAATGATGAAATGACTTCAAAACAGCTGAGAGAATTGATCAATAAATTGAGTGGTAACAAATCGATCACAATCTATATATTTGAAATCATTTGACATACTGAGGCATTTAACGCATAGCCATATTGTACAAATATATTATTCCCAATCCGTTGGAACAGCAATTAGTAACAAAATAGGTTAAAATAAATCTGCCATCGACATAATTTATAGCGTAGCTATACAAATAACAATAACCCAATAACGCAATATCAAAACTAACACAACATAAACCATGCATGTGAATCATTTAGAAAATATTCTCTAATAGCTGTGAGAGGAAAAGTCGCTAAAACTCTCAAAAACCCTATGGGGCATCTTCGTTATGTTGGGATTTAAGAAATGGACCTTAATAAATCAATTTAAAGCAGAAAAATGAATTTCTACTGAGCAAATTCATACAATCTCATTGAGTAACTACTACTAACAGGCTACACAAATAGGCCTACCATCGCCACAACGAAACAATAATATGCGTATATATTTATATATGTATGATATATTTATATATGATAACAACAACACAATTAAAACATCACCAACAACATAAATAACATAAAACAATAATAAAAGAAATAACAAAAATACACGAACAATTATAAAAATACAAGCATATTTGTGATAATAAAGCAGCATGAATGTAATATTACTATATATTGAAGGTAATTGGATTAAGTGTTAATAGCCTAATAATAATCATAATTGCAAGATGCAATATGCAGCATCGTTAGACGTATGTGACTGACTGGATGAATGCAGAAATAAATCTAGGTCCCGTTTCTACTTCCGGATATTTTCAACTTGCCACCACCAGAGGTTATCAGCCCCCTTCTCAATGATCTGCCTTTGCCCTCTAGAACGCTGCTCAGCAACATGGTGGTTGGGGCCAGAGCCTTTTATTTGGTTGGGCCTGGGCCTGAAAACAACGACAGAGCTAACCACTCTAGCCCTATTTAATATTTAACCAGACTAGGCTTAAACATTAGTCAACGATTTAATATAAATTGTAAATATCAAAGTATAATTGTTTGGCTAATTGTGATGTTCTAAAGGAAGTGTGTGCTATTTTCAATGGACAAATAATAACATTTCATTTGGAGAAAGGTTTTCTTGTGTTTTCGATTTGATTGGATGAAACACCATTTACTGAAATTAGATAGATCAATTAGATAGAATGCCACAAATGATTCACAATATCCGGTGAATAAAAATGTAAATCAAAGAATTTAAGCCTGAGAGTGAATGATTCAAGAGTGTCGACACCCTCCTGCATGATTTCATTAGCTATATTTTCAGTAAATTGTCTAACCCAACACGCAATATCTAAGCTTGTAACATCATAAATATGATTCCGTTTTCATAATTATCAACGTTCTATTCGGATATTGCAGCTTGAGCGTGAAGTAACAATTAAATGGACTTATATAATATCCTGGATTCAATCACGTGAACATCTGAAGGATTGTTCTGGATTTGTCATGATTCCAAATGTCCATTTGCTTATAGTGTATATGGTGCAGCTACAACATGTGATGAGAGGATAGAAAGGCCTCACATTAACATGCTTAAATAAAGCCCTGTGATTTGCTCGTCCAAACGTGACGACGTCTCACGTAATCAAATAATGGATGCAGAGCGAAATCATGAGGTTACAACTATCTTTTGTAAATGTTTTATTAGAGATGACCAATTGCTAAATGATCCTACAATCAACTCTATTCATGTATTATCGTCATTTATCTTACCAAAAACATTTCCGGAGAGAGCCAATTCATTTTCATGTTCAAAACCCTTAAACCCTCAAATACTGCTGGATTTCCGAACATAACAATGCAAACCCGTCATTACCAAAAGCAAAAATAGATTCTGCTTTGATAGGCCTACTAAGCGTTACATTTCCAAAGTTGTTCAAAATAGACATTGTTATTACACATGAACTCAAAACCATATATTTGTTAAGGGCCCATAGCAGCTGAACCAAACAAAGTTGAACTTTCTAGCACAAAAAAATAACAGACATCAGTTGGCTAAAATATGCTGTCATTTGACCAAATATGCATAAATATATTAAGGAAAATGGCCATTACCTTTAATCATTATACTGTGGGGCGACGTCTCACTTTCGCCACATAATTTCCTCTGCGTGTGAGGTGAGCCGTGCCTCGAGCTCAGGACACAACATGGCTGCTCGAACTGCTCGCTGCAGTCAGATAGGTGGTGTCGGTGTTCGGAGACGTCAACGTTCTACCTGTCCTTCGTGGTCAAAAAACACACACACACACACACACACACACACCTCATGATGAGTGAATGAAACCATTGGTGGTTGGTTTTGAGTAGCGGGGGCTGATAGTGCGAGATAGGGGAGAGACGAACCCACTTTGAGAGAAAGGCATGCTCTGTAAAAACAGAAAAGAAGACACAGAAACCCAGATGTTAACGACAGGGCTCACTCAGAGTTGGTCAGCAGTCAGAGATGGATCAGTAGGATATCGGTGCATTTCCCCTTTTTTTACGTATTTATGGCACGTCATTAAGTCTAGCTGTCTAGACAGGGAAAATAACACCTTGTTTGCCTGCAAACAAACTGCAGGCCTTCCTTGCGACGCGCCCCCCAGCCCCCTGTTCAGTATTCACGCGCGGATCTCATGTCAAGGTCAAAGTGACTGGCTGCATAGTCACGGTCAAGGGTAAAGACGTCCGAATACCGCCAGGTCCAGGCCAGGTATATTACAATACCATAGGAGCCACAGCCCAAAAAGTAAAAAAAGGGAATCTATATGTTTTGTATTTGTTTCATAAAGTGTCTAAGCATTATCAGGTTGATCACTGATGCACGGTAGTCCCGCGCGGACGCGTTATGTTTCAAATAACAGAGAAATAGGACGAGTGTTTTTAATTCGATTCTCTCTCTCTCTCTCTCTCTGTCTCCCTGTCTCTGTTGCTCTCTCATTGTGTGTGTGTGTGCGTGTGTGTGTGTGCGTGTTTGCGTGAGTGTGTGTCATTCAACAAATCAATTCAAACGTTATTGGTCGCATACACATATTTAGCAGATGTTGTTGCGGTGGTAGCGAAATGCTTGTGTTCCTAGCTCCAACAGTTCAGTAGTATCTAACAATACGCACAAATCTAAAAGTAAAATAATGGAATTAAGAAATATAGAAATATTAGGAAGATGGGATGTATATACATTATGGACAGTGTGTGGTTAGAATATATAGTATATCTGAAGAATATGTAGGATAGAATAGTATATGTACTGCAATAGTTGAATAGGATGGCCTTGACTAGAAATATAGAAATATTAGGAAGATGGGATGTATAGACATTATGGACAGTATGTGGATAGAATATATAGTATATCTGAAGAATACGTGGATAGAATACTATATGTACAGCACTAGTTGAATAGGATGGCCTTGACTAGAATACAGTATATACACATGACATTGGTAAAACACTATGTAAACATTATTAAAGTGACCAGTGTTCCATTATTAAAGTGACCAGTGATTCCATGTCCATGTATATAGAGTAGCAGCCTCTAAGGTGCATGGTAGAGTAACAGGGTGGTAGCTGGCTAGTGACAGTGACTAAGTTCAGGGCAGGGTACTGGGTGGAAGCCGGCTAGTGACAGTGACTAAGTTCAGGGCAGGGTACTGGGTGGAAGCTGGCTAGTGACAGTGACTAAGTTCAGGGCAGGGTACTGGGTGGAAGCCGGCTAGTGACAGTGACTAAGTTCAGGGCAGGGTACTGGGTGGAAGCCGGCTAGTGACAGTGACTAAGTTCAGGGCAGGGTACTGGGTGGAAGCCGGCTAGTGACAGTGACTAAGTTCAGGGCAGGGTACTGGGTGGAGTCCGGCTAGTGACAGTGACTAAGTTCAGGGCAGGGTACTGGGTGGAAGCCGGCTAGCGACAGTGACTAAGTTCAGGGCAGGGTACTGGGTGGAAGCCGGCTAGTGACAGTGACTAAGTTCAGGGCAGGGTACTGGGTGGAAGCCGGCTAGCGACAGTGACTAAGTTCAGGGCAGGGTACTGGGCGGTAGTCGGCTAGTGATGTCTATGTAACAGTCTGATGGCTTTGGAATAGGCCTGATAACAATAAACAAGATCTAGGAATATTTATACTGGTCCTATCAAATAATAACATGACGGCGACGAGTATAATACAACTGCTTCAATACATTTACAAAATGTAAGGACTTTATTTTACGATATACAAACAAGGATAGGCGATAGACTTTGGGCCGAATTATATAGCTTGTCGTGTGAGCCGACTTCATGCACACATCTCTAATTAACTTCATTACAAGTGTATCTTTTAGGCGCAAAATACTTCCTCTGCATTCCCTGAGACATGATAGGATAGATACAACAAAACATACAGTATATCACATACGGTATTACCTACGGATACGAAACGTGATACAAGTCCGTTTTCGACCTCCATCCATGTCTGACAACGTCGGGAGATGACGTAGAAACCGGCCACTAGGGGAAACAGTGAGCGCTGTTACCTTCAGGTAGGTTACGGGTGTGCCTCTGGGTGTGCCTTGCATGTTCATATCCAACTAAAGAAAGTCGTTTTTGAGATTTTTGTTTTAATCCTATCTCAATCCTTAACCCTTACCTTTACCTTTCGGAGTGAATGCCTAACCTTAAGATTTTGACGTTTATGTCTAAACTTAACCTTAAACACGTTTGGAACAACTTCGACATTTGATGATGGAGAAACATGGATGAACATTTAATTCTGTGAGAGCTTGTTGCAGCCAGCATTTTAGCTATCATCTAAATGAAGGCCGATTAGCATGAAAAGCAATGTACAACTATAGCCCATACACAGTGTTGGGGAAGCTATTATGAAAATCTAGTTTATCAAGCTACAAATTACTTCACACTGGAAGAAGTTAAACTACACTAAAGCTAAACTAAAGTTACTTTGAAAAAGTCGTTCACTACCTCCAAACTACCTGGGCTAAAATAAATATATCTAAATCTGAAATGTCATGGATTACAAATTGCAAGATAGATCGCTCTGGAGTCAGAGGTTATTAACATAATGTGTAATTTAGCCTATTAAACAAAAATGATGTTTCAAGTGAGAATTAAGCAGGTCTGATGTCGAAGAAGAACGGACATCTTGGCTACGTTACCCATATCGTGTTATTTTAGCAAAAAACGTAGTGTGTACCAGTAGTTAGCTACACCACTACATGGCTGTAGTATGTAATTAACTACTGACAACACTACCGAGATTTTAATTTGGTCCAACTACCACCAAGTTACAGCAAAATGTAATATAATTACTAGTCGAATTACATAGTTCACTACTCCCCCATGATTGCCTATACTGATATCGTATTCGTTTGCTGCTCAATACCGAACATGAGGCAATCGAATACTGTAGGTTATTTTAGTTTGGTGGCAACATCATGGGAGACTTTTACAAAGAAGGCAGATGAATGAAATAACATATTATTGGCAGGGGGGTGTATGTTCGTATGGGTATCCCGTTCCTGTGTCCTGGTACATCTAATACGTACGTTCTAATATCTCCAGACGAGTTAGACATGGTGATCTCATATTGCAAGCCTCCACTTTAAACTTTTGTCGAAAGGTTCATTCTCTTATTAAACAGTGCAGTATAGGCCCAATATACAGACCTGTGTTAAGTGGGCATATAATATAGGCCTATCCATGCAACCGATCCTCGTCAAACCATCCAATATCAGTCATTTTTTTGTCCTGTGGATATCTCATAGACATACAAGCATACATGTCAAAAACATGCCTATCCAAAAAAAACATATAGTACTCCTTTAGGCCAGGGTTGGGCAACTTTGATTGGGAAGGAGGCCACAAAAAAAAGTCAAGTCATCATGAGGGGCACCCACATATATACCCACACATCCAGTCTACTGATTTGTGCAGTTACACACAAAAAATGAGCGTAGAGAAAACGTTTCAGTTGTAAATCAAGTCCCCTGCACCTCTACACATTTTTCCACGGGGTGGAGACACTTTTTTTTTTGTTGTTGTTGCAATTGTATAACAAATTCCTGCCGCTGCAAGTTGCCCATCCCTGCTCTAGGCCATATATCAAACGTTCCTCAAAACCAACGGCGACGTGACAACACAGCCCATGGGGATGTGAGGTGACAATTCAAAACGAGTTCCACTAAGTGACTTAGAGGAGACAGGAAAGAAACACATCATTTAATTCATCATCTTTCAGCAACGTCATGTTATTCAACATCATTTATTTAGGAAACGACTTACCAGTACGTTTTAAACACCATAATACAGCTCACATACTGCACGAAAGAAAGTTACAAGACTGTCTGCTTAGAAGGCGTGTGAACAGATCCAAATCGTTTTTTTTATTACTATATATAGGCCTACTATAAACAGAAAACAAAAGAAATCGATTGTGCATCTATGTGTAATACTCACTGACTTGAATTGCTTACAATCATTCCCGTTGCATGACAGAGACATTATCCTTCACTGATAAAGGAACACATTTAGGGTTTGAGACATTCCAATTGACAACCCTGTGATACGAGAGAATATGAATTAAATAATAAAGGCATTGCACTGTACATGTATAACAATAGCAGCCTTGCTTTAACCTTATTAACAAAACATATCCCACAGAAAGAAAACATATATAGCTTCTGAAATCGGAGACAGGGGCGGTTTTGAACAAAACCATTGTATCATCTGAAGCCCCCGCAAAAACCCTCTGAGTTCTTGGCTGAAGAGAATAAATCTCATGTAGTTTTTTTTCGAGTTCATTCGTTGTCGTTCTCCCTGACCAGTTTATGTCCATATTGCAATTCTCTTTCTGTTGATGGCGCGATGAAGATATCTAATATGTCTGTTTTGATCTGGCTGTCTGTTGGACGAAAAGTCCTGGAAATGTCAATTGGTTTGGAGAAAAGAAAAACACGCAATCCTTGTGTCTTTTTGAAATACAGATATCGTTTTAAATATTATATATTTATATATGTACATTCATATAAAACAATGTTTAACTGATTTCTCAATATTTTCACAGTTTTTATAGCATTTCTTTCTCTATATCGAAAAAAGAGCGGTTGGTGATGGCATGGATGTGTGGACTGTTGGAACTTAAATAAAACACACTGCCGAAGTATTCTTCAGGCTTGGTTGTCTCTAAGAGGTAAATTATGGATTGAAAGACGGTGGGATGGATATCAGCTGCAGTGTACAATGGGCCGGAAATCTATCAAGTAGTAGGCGTGTGATTACTAGTCTTGGATTTACAGACAAATTTCTTCTCTTTCACCCGTCGGTTCTGGAACCAAATGGTGACTTGGCGCTCTGAGAGGTTGGTCCCAGCGGAGATGCGTCTTCTCTTGTCTTTGGTGATGAACTTGCTGGCAGCGTACTCTTTCTCCAGCTCCTTCAATTGGAGCTTGGTGTAGGGAACCCGCTTCTTACGTCCACGACGGTAGCTACTGATCTCAGGCTGCAAAGGGACTACGTCTGGAGAGAAAAGAGAGAGAAGGAGAGATGTAATTACGCAAAGACATTTCCCAGCACTAATTTTGCATGTGATCAATTCAAATGTATTTCACGTATTAATACGTTTGTTATGAAGATGCAAATATGTCAAAAAAGGCCATATAGACATTAAATACATCACATTACCTGGGCCTATTGTGCGTATTTAAATTGAAACATTACGCACGAGATTTTTGGATGCACAATTGGCCGTCTACTCTTTTATTGGTATTTAAATGTTTATTTATTCACTTTCATCGCTGAAGTTCACATACAATAATATAATAAGCATGTTGTTATATGTATCCAGGCACCTGAGGTGTATGAGGAATTAGAGAATGTTTTTTTTTTTGAGTGACAGGCAAACATTTGTGAAATGTTGTTTTTCTTCAAAATATGATCATCTTGATCCGTGATAAAGACATGAAAGACACAGAGATGGTCCTTGAGGGTCGATGCATCGTTTATACTTGCTTGCATATCTCGAAAAAGGGGATGAGGGATTTAAGTAGTCTCTCTCTCAGATTTTTGTATGAGAATAACATATGCGTGGCCTCGCTGATGTACACAATGTTGTAAAGTAGTTAAATAAAATAAGGATTATATAAGGGACCAAATCTCAAAAACATCCAACCTACCCCAAATATCTATTATTGTTCATATATTTGATATAAACATACAAATATCAACAATACGTTTTTCAACAGTGGACATATCACTGCGTAGTTACACAAATGATATGCCCTGCCATGGATCTCAGAATATTTTGGTATTGTACTGTGATGATAAGATGATAAGATGAGCACTTCTGGATAATAGTATTGCATTTATTTTATGTTCTCATCTTCTACAAATGCACTTACCTCTACCGGGTCAATTAACCTGATATAGGCGTAGCCTAGTTATCAAGAACAGGTTGACACGATCAAACTTTTGAGTAGGCCCATTAAAGTGGAAATAGCTAAACGTTTGATTTATGTTGGGAATTGGGATTTGAGTTACCTAAAGCTACGACTTAGGTCTGTCTGGCTGCTCACAAAGCTGCCAGACAGACGAACAGTTCCGCCTGTATGGGTGACATGAAAGGACAGGTATGGCTTTGCTTTAAAGACGAGACTAGGTTTGTTGTTGGGTAGCCTAGGTTTATGGTAGTAAGATGAAACATACCCCATAGGTCTACTAACGTTTTTACATATCAGATCATTTTCGTTAGCATTCCATAAATACTGAATATTATAATTAGACTCCGTTCTTTGGGTCAAAATATGCATTTGGAAATGTTGGACAGTCATGATGCTAACTGAGCTAAAAGGAATTAGAAATACGCAAATAACAGGTACGCATCCCTTCATTCTCACTGTATTTCTTGATATCGAAATATTCGTTAACAAAACTAGAACATGTTAGTTTCCTGGTCAAAATGTGTTTTGCGAAACGAAACGTGAGGAAATAAATGATTTGGTGTTCGGCACGTCCGCCATGCTATATCAAATATTCCATGGTAAACCCAGTGCTATTTGGAAAATATTATGGTTGAAATTGTGCACTCGCACATGTTCTCATGTTTTCTCAAGTCAATTGAAATGTGGGCATCATTGTCCCAAGATTGTTTAGGGTTTAAGCGTTTTCAGAGGAAATGATCAATATTTTCGGAGGAAATGTAAAGTCTCAAAGTTTAACTTTACAGTTCTACACACAACCACACACTGACATACACAGACACATAGGCTACACATTAACTGTGTGTGTGTGTGTGTGTGTGTGTGTGTGTGTGTGTGTGTGTGTGTGTGTGTGTGTGTGTGTGTGTGTGTGTGTGTGTGTGTGTGTGTGTGTGTGTGTGTGTGTGTGTGTGTGTGTGTGTGTGTGGTGCGTAATGCACGAGCTCGTCGTCCGCGTGTGTGTTTTTAAGGAAACTACTGGAAAAGGAGGCAAAATGGCGTGAGGACAGAGCTAGCTAGGGCAACAATTTAACGCATCTGTATCCGAAATGCACACACACATTTCACCAAGAGGTTAAAACCTTGCTGTAAACGAAGCAGTCTAGTAAACACCATGTAAACAGCATACTGGACGGTTATGGGCCCTGTATCATTTATCAAATATCAGACTATAGGCTATGTGACAAATACAAAGGAAACTTTGTTTTTCAAAAAGCCATTGGATTGTCAATAGTTACGCAACACAGTATTTGAGACAGATATTAGGCGCACACGTCTTTGGCGAATGGAAAATGAATTCTGCCTATGCAAACCCGCTCTCGTGCAACATTGCCGACTCTGCAGAGATTTATTGGCACAATCCAAACAGTAGCCTATAGCCTAGCTCGCTAATTTGATCATACAAGGAGAAAGGATATGCGTTCATGCCCCTGTCTATTCTGCCACTGTGTGACTCACTACCCGGTTTAAGCACTATTGCAGTCTTGGAAATAACAAAGCTGAAACGAATTGTTTTGTTTGTGAATAGTTTATAGTCTGCCCAATATGTCATGCATGTTGTTTATTACCAGATACATAAAATCACATTGAGTAGGGTGTTATCGCTTACGATTCATTTTTTCAGAAATGGTTTCAACCAAAGCACAATCCATGGTGTTGAGTTGAATTGAAGGACGTGAATTGAAGGATTTTGGCATATTTTAGCGATCAGCGTCATAACCAACCAATCTCACAGACACTCCCCCAGTAAAGGACCCAGTGGATGAAAATAGCCTACCATGTCTGGCTGTCAGTTTCATTACGCTGTGAAATGTTCTACAAATATTGCGCTGTCTCTCAATAATGCACTAAAGGGATGCTATACATTTATATACATTGTCGTTTGTATATCACTCTACACTTGATCATTGACATATAGGTTATGGACTTTGGTGTGGCACATGATAAAGGATACGGCTACATTACGATGAGAAAATCATAGCATTTCATATAGAAACCCCGTGATTAAAATCCAATAACAACGACGTACATTTCGACGGAGGGAAAAGGTTACTACAATCATGGATAACAATTCTAAGCTAAATAAAAACAAAAAGACAATGCTGCAATTTCACACATTCTCTAGACATTTAAATGTCAAAACATATCACATTTCATACCTGGAAATGGTGATTTCCAAAGATGAGTGGACTGTGTTTGCTCCTTGGAACAGTACACCTGCCCATCCCAGCCATTCGACAGAGCCCAGTGCTGGTAGCCCTCCATGGGAATCAAGGCGTCGTGCCTGGGTTCGGGGTGGCTGATCCCGGGCACCACAGACATGTCTAGATATCCAGGAACCGCTTGGTACGAGCTAGGAAAACTGGGGTAGAAGGCGAACTCTTTCGCCCTGCTAGACACCTCTTCGGTGGGCAACGCGGTGTGGGGGTCGGCATATTTCTCTGCAGGGTGGTACGAGCAGGGCTTCTGCTGCAAGTTCACGTTGTGCGAGTGAGATAACCTACAACCGTAATAAGGGTTTCCAAACGGATAACCGTAGCTCAGAGATGCACTGGAGGAGGTTTGGGGAGCAGGACACTGTCGGCCGGTGTCTGGGGAAGATATATCCGAGTACACCGAGCCCTGGTGAGTCGCTATAGTGCCAGAATGTCGCCCCAACCCGGGGTGCGACATCAGGTCCCTGCAGTGGGTCGCCGGGCAATTCCCGCTCAGTCCCTCCATTGTTTGGTTTTTATTCGGATTATTTTCATTCGGGCTTTTTTCATAAACGTACATCAAGGTGTCCGCCCAGCGTGGATGCAGAACCAGTGAAGTTGTCATATCAGGGGCTGCCGATGGTTTTTAAAAGTCGACTACTCCAAGACCGACACCTCATTTCCAACTACATTTTACGTGAGCGCATGCGCAACCGAGACCCGTGTGTCCAGTTCATTAAGGTTCTGGCACGTGATATGCTAACGAGTCCGAAGAGATTGGGGCTTGTGAGTGGGGGGAGAATAGCCCTTTAAACAACTAGCAGCTCAAGTTTCACTGGGTCTTTCTGTGGAATACAGGGTCCCATCATTGGCTGAAGTCACCTACACGAACATCCTTAAAGGGGAGGTTGGAACCCTTAGGTGAAGGGGGCAACAAAAACAATCTGCAAAGTTTGGCCGACACAGGAAAATATTAACCTGAAGTAAACATTTCATTAACTCAGAATTGTTTTCATTTTGGGCAAGATGAAAAATACATTTGAGTGGTATTATAATAAATGAATATGCAGGTCTAGGCCTTCTTATGCTTTGTGTGACAGTGCCGGTGTTGGTTTCATTAACAAATGTTCCATCAATTAATTTATTTTGGAGTCAGAGTGGAAAATGTTTAGGCTGCATGACCAAAATTAAGTTGCATATTCAAACTTGCATATTCACACAAGTGGTTAACATAATATCTTATATCCAAATGCAAATAGACAAGAGTAAGCTATGTAATCAAAAATGTAATTGTGTATTTTCTTATAATGAAAATAATGAGACTACCATTGGTAAAACATTACATCGGCTTGGTTTGTCAGCGAGCTGTGTGTAGGCTACGGGTAAGTAGCTGCAGCATTCCGAACTCCATTGGCATGAATTCTACTGCTTACTCTAATTTCAATAAAAACTCATTCAGGCCGTTTAATTAGGTTACAGGATTGCATCTTTCATTTACGAACGTAGCCTAGTTGGTGAACTATAATCCATGGCGCATTTCAAATGCAGTTTATTAGACTTTTTTTTTTTTAGAATCCTAACTCATATTTGTGGGAGAAAGTAGAGGGCGTCACATTTGGCTCTTTTTGAGAAATCCTAAGGCGATGAGTATAATCTAAATCGTGGGTCAGGTTTGTCAAAATTCAAGCGCAAGATTTTCCTATATGTTGTTCTTATCGTGGACCCTTCAATTGCCTTCACATTCGAATAAATATCGATAGCTATGAATGTGCCAATTTTGTTTTGTTTTTCAGCCTTTTGCAATCGGTAGAGTGATAGACTTGAGGGAAAGTAACGTCGCAAGATGATTTGTAGCCTATTGCAATAATAAGATGTTACTGCAAAAGCACAACTGTGTTCTGTTTTTCCACTATTTTTAATGATTCCAAAATAATACCCTGTCAGTTAAAGAAAAAAAACGTCAGAACAGGTTCACATATGAGTAGCCTTTATTTGTGTGGAGGAGATCCATTTATTTATTTGTTTGGAAGAAGAAGGATTACTTCAGGCGCAGGCACTCGTTTTTTATTCATTTGTCATTCTTTCCTTTGGACCGAAGACAGACACATTCAAATGTAGAACATTAAAATACCATACAGCATTTCAATTTTCTGATGCCAGTCACGTTTCTAATAACGCAATTGTGTTTAGGACGCCAAAGGTTGTCCCAATGTTTTGGAGGTTGACAATAGGATAGGACTACTGAATATTCAACAAACACAACATTTTTACTTGTGATGCTTTGGTCTATCCCAAACAATTTCAGACTCATCAAACTCAATCCGATCTCTTGAATCTCTACATGTTTATCTATATCTAATCGACTGTAAATTGACCGCGAAACCGTTATACCACCGTTGTGCCAGTGTTGTGCACACATTATATGGATATCTAGACAGGAAAAGGAAAGCTAGAGTCTAACTAGATGGCTGTAATTCGTCGTTACATAGACAAATAGTGCTCTGTTGTCTCAAATCCGGAGATTACAGCTATGGAGGGCCGGCTCATCCAAATGGCAGCTGCACGGAAGTCCAAGGTCAAGGTAAAAAACGCGGACAAACAAGGTCGTAATCAGTCTAGACAGACAAGAATGAACTTCACACTCAGTCGAGTATGCATGCAAACTCCTGTAATTTACAGACCCCGACTCTGAAATACCTGCAGAGTGGATAGTAAGTATAAAGACAAGGAAGGACAAACACTCCAATAGTAGCTCAAGTGATTTCCTGTGTTTTTAAAGGGACAAGACAACTATGTTTGGGGCTGTGTGGAGGAGAGGAAAGAGAGACAGAAAACTGGGCATTACGACGCAGGCTAGATAGACTACTACAAGTAACGCGTACGCTTATTTTCATTCAACTTTGCTGATGAGAAGTATTTAGAAATCTTATCCATTTTATATGGATTTACATTTATGATTTATATAGGCTTATACACGTTTTGCAATGTAATTGTTAGCGAGGTTCAGGCAGGACCAGCTTCCAAGTATACAAGGTGCTCCTTTGTTAAAGTGGAGTTGAAAGGTTTAAAAAAAAAAGAAAACATCTAACTTGTAACCAAATATTCAGCATTGTTCCCTTGTGATACACAATCACCTTTTTTACATATTTTTGGACATTAGACTGCATAGGCTAGGTTATTGATAAAGAAATCACGTCAATCATTTTTACGCGTTCAAAATGACTATAGTTATGACTAATTTAGAATGCCTTTCAAACGTGTCATAGAAAATGAATGGATCTGTATGGTCGGATGTTATACAGGCATTCAAACGAACTCCAACGTTCTGTATCGGGCGGTAAGCTAATTGAAGAGTGTACAGGCCCGGCCTATGGCAAGACGTGTATTTATATACGTGAGTGTGCAGGCCTGGCCTATGGCAATACATTTATATGCGTCCTTACACGTGTAAAGACAAATAACTTTATTTCGGGTACATGGGTTGTCATTGAATTTCCCTGCTCAATGAATTGCATTACTTTGGGTAATTATTAGTTGCATTATTCGCTCAGGATATCATTTATCTGCAGTAAAGTAGCACCCAACAATGACAACATTCATGTTTTCAGTGCTTCCAAAATGCAGATATTTCTTCACCAAGTCAGCAATAGATTTGACATTTTTCTAGAAACTCCCATACCATAAACCAAATTCTAACGAATGCATAGGCTATAATCACGCAAAACCAGATATTCCTGCATGGCATCTCGACTACTGTCAAATTGATATGTATAAACATTCATGTGAGCTATGCAACATCCTCTATACGTTTTAACAAATGATAACGATACAACATCAAAGTAAGACTTCAAATGTTTCATCTCCATGACCGAAATCCCCAAAGAGTTTGGACATATCCAATATAATATATCCTGTTATATTTCCTTATTGCCAAAATATTGCAACGCTACTAACATACAGAAAACACCTGATACAGTAAGGCTATATAGTATAATATATATATAGTGCAACATGCATGCAGGATAAGGGTCGACACTCATAAATTCCATTCCAGCAACCGTATGTGTGAAATGAAACAAAGAAAATGACGGTCAATGTTCAATTAATGAACTGATTAATTTCCTAAATTGACTGATTTGTTCTTAAAGGGATATACACAGCTTGTCACTATAGTGATGCACTGTACCTTAAAATAGACAATATTGTACCTTAGGGGACAAGAAAGTACAGGCACAAAAGCGTACCTTTTGAAAATGTACAAATGTGTATTTTTAGGGTAAGACCACAAAGCCTTATTTGCATATTTCCCAGGGTGCCTTTCAAGTGAATTTTACCACCCATGACCACCCATGACTGTGTTTGCTAGTGACAGAGACATGTCTATTACATTCAATGGCTTTCAGTCCTGCAGTGAATGTCCAAAGTGAATACTTTATCATCAAAATGAAACTCTTTACACAATACATTACATATACAGTATCACAAGGTCATGCTTTGACAGCTAGGTTTACTCCAACAACATAGTCTAAAACTCTGGGTTTGTAGGCCACATCGAGCAAATCACATTATGCTGGCTTGCAAAGGGATATGTAATTCCTATTTGAATTAGGATATCCCAAAATGTGAACTTTTAATAACCAGCAACCTGCATTTACAATCACTGCAATGGAAAGGACATTTTAAATGAGACTACCTAAACCATCTAAATGTGAACAAACATCGCAATAACAAGTGCAATAAGTCCAACTACTAACAGATTGGATTAGTTTAATTGTATGTTTAGTTGTATGTTATTTAGCATAAGATCAATCAATCAACGTGCATGCAAAAACACATATGTTGACACAAAGAAATAATAGAGCATGCTGGGAAATATGATAATGCTGGGCGTGGTTTTTGAGAGTGTGTGATGATTGTACCTTTATATTCAAAGTATTGGCTACAAAAATGAACCATTATACTATTATCTGCACATGTACCCTAAAATGTACCAAACAGTACCATGTGAGATTATACTGTACCCTATACCCTGGTTTCTGAAAGTGTAGCCTTGGCATAGTGTTGTAAACAAGCAATAGAACCGCAGCTGCAAAATTCACACGACAGTTTTGTCCAGATTTAACACAGCACCCTGAAACTCGTGCTAGATCTGTCACACCGGGAATCAGAGGCTGGAAGATGGAATCCATTTTTTTTGGAAGGTAGGGTTTGGGCCGGGGCCCCAGCACCACCACACACGTTACGCAAGTCCCCATGGTGATGGTCGACAGACCGTGGAGAAGCCTACCTACCTGTGATGGGGCTTCCGCTCTCAGGAACTGACTGACTAGTGCATGTGGTCCCCTCCCGGCCTGCGCACCACATAAAACATACGATTTAGTACCAGTCATTTGTTTACATGTCCTCTATAGCGCAGGGATTTATGAATTATTTTATAAAATGTATTATTTAATAACATTTCGGTTATTTACCTGCAGTAGAATACAATAGAACGTAATAGAATATAACAGAACAGAACAGAATAGAATGATAAGTTATTGACAGGACCTGTTCTCCCAAATACACACACAGATACAAAGATTGTGGCGCAATCTGACTGGTTGTACAGTGAGAGTGAGGTAATATCCTGGGGGATCATGTAGGATTCTTTGAAGTAACCTCTGGTGTGCTAGCATACGGAATGGTTGGATGGAGTGATTGACTTTGCAGGTAAAGCACCCTGTCGAAACTACTACTGTTATTTATGACTATCAGCTAACTGCCTTGGTAGCTTCAGTCTTTGCTCGAAAATCAGTAGTATGATTATAAAAATGACCATGCATAAATATGTTAGTCGTTTTAGTCATCAAAGTGTTGCGAATATGCTAGTTTTTTTGGTTGTTTCATCGAATAAGCAAACTACAAACACCAATCTCGAGTTGGAGTTTTACTCACTTCATTTTGCGTAAATATGCGCTCACATTTTGAAACATGTACTGCATGAATAGGGTATTTGTAATCAAATGAACTCCAGCCACCAAAATATCCATGCGTAAAGGCATGCGTAAAAGCATGCGTAAAAGTGAATTGGAATTATCATCGATAACTTCCCAAAGCAATGGACAAATAAAACAATCATTCCTGTGTTTTATTCGGGTTTTTTAATTGGAAGGAATATGGAAATAAATATTAATCGAATTCAGTCGAGGAATGAGACTTCAAATTCATTTTAAAAAGATTAAATGCAAAGTACATTTTATTTGCGTGTTTTCCTAGGCTACTACTCATGTGTTCGGTATTTTTGTGCATATAGTCTACTGATAGGTATTAAAACATGTTTCACTCAATATTAAGTTAAGTTTATTATTTTACACTCCAAATATTGTTTTTTATTTAATGAATCCTTTTTCGAAAGATACAGATACAGACATGCATAGCATGTTACACACACACACACACACACACACACTCACACACACACACAGACACGTTCAAAGATTCTGGGTTTGGAAAGTCATGTTGGCAAAGGGTTGTCATGGAGAGACTTCCTGTGCACATGCAGTTTCGACCATCTACTTCAACCCCAGAATTCACCCAGTACCTCGTGTGTAACAGGCCTGCGTCTGGCGCAGTCAGGTAATAAACATACAAGTCATATCTGTGTAAATATAGACTACAGTAGCCAGAACGAGTTTAATTCTCGAATAAAAGAATACAGACTATTTCATTATGTCCAAGGTAATAACAGTGAACTAAGAAAGTCATTTTGAGACAAAGGTTCACGAAATCATTTGATGACGGATATAAGTCCATGTTTGATTCAAACAGTTGTTAAATATGTTTAAGACATTTGTTATACATAATTTTCACTTTATTTTGTCACCTAGAAGGAAGAAAACATTTACACTTGCATCATCTATATATTTTTAACTCAGCAATTAGGCAATATTTGCAGCATTTATAAATCATCCCCACTTAAGATGTAATGTATTACTACTAGCCTATTGCTGAGAAGGCGCATTCTAAAGGCATATGTATCAGCTCAAGATAACGGCGATTCAAATATGATCATATCTGAAGGCCAACTATTATCCTTTAGTGAGCTTCTTTGGTGCAGGTAAATCTAAATAATTATTCAATTAATCAAAACGGTGACTGTTTTAAGGGTTTGAATGCTAAGTGCTAATCGCAACTGTTCATAACTAAATCTGGGCGAGGGCCACACCTAGGCATGCACGAGCAAACCTGAGAGGGGGAGGGGAGACTGTTTGACCGAGGAAGGTGGATTGACTCACGTGCAGCCTGAGATGAATACTGAACTGAATCAAAATCGGGTGATGTCGCATTGCAGATATTTTTTCTATCCTTTACGATTTCCTATTTGAGATTGGGCAATTGAAAAACATTTGCATATATGCGCGATATAGAGTGGGCCTGAACCACAAATAGCATGCTATTCTGTTTGTTTTATTGTCAGGGGGATTGTGTCTTGTTATGCAAAGTTGGTAAGCAGTCAAGCCACGTTTTTCAAGACCGACAGGAAACAACTATATAGATGTATAGATACATCTATAGAGATAGAAATTGCATATAGATGTATAGATATTTGGCATATAGGTAATGGCCATCGCTCTATATAAAAAGCCTCGGTGCTTGCATTGTTGTTTTGAATTGAAGTTGCAGTTGTACGAATGAGCAAGAAATTCTGTGATCTAACGAATATGAAATAACAAAGGGGGAGTTTTCAAATCCAGTAGATTCCCCATAACACTACAGGCACCGACTTGTTTCCCCTCCACTTTATGCTACTTTGATTCTGAAAGCATTTCAAATGTAAGTTGCATTTTTAAGACATTTCAAGCAGTTTTTCCTTTAAAGATATATTTTGGGGGAAAACAATAGATCTATTCTGTAAAAAACTTGCGTAAACAATATAGTTCCACATATGAAATGCACAATGTTTGCTATGTAATGTCACAGTGGGATACAGGATACATCAAGATACACTTTGAATTAGACAAAGAACTCCTTAAAATGATTTCCGTCGTTGCCAAGTCGCTGCGGTGGATATTAATCATCAAACGGATTCCCATACACGTAGTAAAAAAAAAAAAAAATTCAAGCATGTATTTATATCCAAATATGGCATGCAGGCGTACAGTAGAATATGTCTTCATTTAGGCTGCACAGGCCTTTATGTATTGCGTCATGGATCATAGAGTCCATTGACATTTTGCTCATTCAGCAGACGCCATTATCCAGAGCAACTTAGTCAGTGTATTCAACCAATAAGTAAAAACCCTCCTTTAAAAAATCATCTATCAGCGAAATCAATGCTAGTAAGAAAAGTATAGAGAATGTAAGAATAGAGTATACGTATAGAGAGCATAGCGAGGCAGTGTGTCCAATCGTTGGAAAGCAGACAGAAGCAGATAAACAACTCCCAGGTTACAGATGCAGACTCGTCTCGTCGGAAGTCCAAGTTCAAGTTAGAAGAGGCGGTCACTCACCGCAGCTGTCCAGACAGCACAACAAAAGACACGACACTGCGGGCCTATTGGTCGTTTCTTCCCCAAAATATTTCTGCAAATATTTTTCCGTTGTTGTTGTTAAATATCAACAAATGGCATGTCAGGAGAGTGAAAACAAGCTTTATTTTTTATTTTTTTGGTCTGTATAACCTTTGACCTCAGAGAACTGGTAACTTAAAACATCATAGGCTATTGTTAAGGACATCATATTTCCATGTTGCATGTTTATTAAACGAAGAAAAGGTATTTGATAATATGAGGTGCAATGGAAACCTATTCCCGCAGACCACTAATGCAGTCACGTGTCAGTGGATGGAGAATTCTTCCTATCTTCTTTTTTTTATTATTGAGATTTTCAAAATTCTAGTCTATATATGAACTATGATTGAACTGTTATTTAAATGCATTTGTGATGATCAAAACATGTAGAATAGAATATGTCTAGCCTACACCTCGTGCGTTCTAGTCGGATGTGGAACGTAAATGACCAACTTTCCTTTGTATCTCATTTACAAATGATATATTACATCAAACATATTATGTTTACAATATATGTTAACACAACATAATACGTCACAATATATAGAACATCATGATATAGGCCTAATACAATAAATATAAACATGCATACCGAATCTAGGCCTAACGTCCCTAAAATGTATAACATTTAATATGCAATATTATATGCATAATATATAACATAGACTGTGCACCTTCAACAATATCCTCTTCCATAATTCAATGAGTTAAGCATTGGTTATTATAGTATAACCTATGTGTAGGTGTGAAAGGCTGTACGCCCTATAGGACACTGGTGAAGACCTATATTTTACGCATCAAACTGCGTGGCGTAAAAAGTCTGGAGTATTCAACAGTTAACATATGTAGAAACATTTAGTTACATTTACTCAGTGACTGACAGTAGGACATGTACACTGATCATGTAAAGCACACCACAAACACGCATGCAGCTAATACAAACGTGGCCTCTATTTACGCTCTCCATCGCTAATACGAAAGATGTTGACAAAATATAATGGGCTTTTATTTTGTATGTTGCAAAGGACTACAATCCCACACTTGCAGTACATTGATAATATCAACCTCAGAATATCTTATTAACGTGGAACTCATTCAATTCATACATGGGCTGTCCGGTTGTCGTGGAGATAAGAACTGCACTGCGCACTGCATGTAGCAACGCACGGTAAATTCACAAACAACTTTCAATCAAGGAAACATGTAATATAAAACATGCTTCATGTCCTGTGTATTTTGCCTATTCGCAACAGTTGTTTCATTCATCTGGGGTGACATCAGGGTGCATTGAGCCTGCCATATACCGTCGCTAAGCTATATATACAACTATACATTCCCTATACAATGCACGGAAGTATTTAGCTACAATACAAAGTTCGCAGTCATTCCCCACAGAAATACCGTGTGAAATATGATCTCAAAAGTTCGATCATAACCAAATAACGGAATAGTGTATTTGCATCGTTCGTTTGTTAGGAAAATATATAGGCCTGGTTTAAAAAAGAATTAAAAAAACATTAAGTTGTAGCACTAAAATGCAACATGCTACAATTTAATTATACAATTTAAATTCCAAGATTAAGTTTAAAGCGATTAGTTATTACAAAGAATAATGAAAACACATTTGCTGCTTTTGTTTACCCATACCACCAGAAACCCATACAAACATACCGTGACATATTCTCATGCATGTCATCTATGGCAAAAAAAAAAACTGAATTCGAATTTGAAGACGTAGAATGTAGGTAGAAGCAGTCTAATTGTGAAATCCCAAGACGCCCCCAAATGCCTGTATGTGTAGGCATGAGTAGCATACTTCCAGGTATACTACACTGTTGATAACGGACAAGTACAACCAGTGCATAACATGCATTTACTATACTCGTCATTGTTATGTTTGAGTGGTCTCCAATTCAATCAATTCATGATCTGTTTTTCGCTCTCTTTTTTTTCTTCTTCGTCAGTTTAGCTACAATGCTGTCCACCAAGACATAACACAAACAGTAACCTACATTTTAGAAGGCAGCCTGGAATGATAGTGCAATACATAGACCATACGTCATCTCCTCGAGAGGTTTATACCCCTACCCCGTATTTGGTCAATATAGATCCTCTATAGCCATCCAAAAGACAGGTGAAACATGCAGAAAAAAAACAAGAAAAAAACCCCATTCTGAATTGTGTTCAACTGTCATGGGATCACAGGAATAATCACCTCATCCAGAAGAAACCAGAGGAACAAACAAATAAAACATCTGTTAAGAAATGCTGAAATTGTTGCTTTTTTGAACATAGAATTTATATATCTTCAACTTCACAATCTTGTGATATATCGCTTCAATCTCGTTTTTGAGAATGACCTGCAATCTGCATTCGTACGTTTAAGTCAACATGTATTTCAGTTCCACACTTAAACAAATCAACATTCGCCACAATAACTTCATATTAAGAGGTGGAAAATGTTGATTCCAGAATTTCAGTTCAAACATGAGATATGACAATGCAGGCTATTTTCTATTTCAAGACGTCTCCTCCATTCTCTATTTTTAAGACTTCAATATGTAAATTCCCTCTTACTTATTCAAATGTCACTTTATAGCCCCTGTCTGTGTCATAGGTCAAGGTCAAGGACGACCATTCTAAGAAGTAGCCTATTCATCCATTCAAAGTCGTCTCAGACGTCTCAAAATGGTTCCCAAATTCTTATCGATCAAGTTTGACATTCGAAAGCACAGTCCGAATTAGTTCACGAATGTCCTTCTCTCTTAAACCCCTTGTTCAATACGTCGCATGCAATTATGTCATGCTGCATACGATGTAAAGATGTTTTCAATAACCGAAAAATTAAATAAGAAATAATCGACCAAATAGACAAAACATGCCCGTCTTTTTCAACTCACACTTTAATCCAACGAAAAACGTCTAGTTTGACAATGCAGTGCATCTCATATGGATCGTGTTGAGGAATTGTTGTTCGGTTTATACGTTTTTTATTTCAACATTTCTCATCTTAATATAGGGATTTTAAAACGACCGCTTAAATACATCGGTGGATGTGTTCAATTCTCCCCTCAAATGAGAAATAAGACCGGAAAATACATATTTTCAGGACACAATGTTTTAGAAACCCCCGTGACGCTTCCCTGATATGGTAGCCTATACATGAATGTTAGCCTTGGCCTATACGTCAACATATATTAGGTAGGTAGCCTAACTCTTTAAACCAACTTTCTCAGGCTTCAATCTACACAAAAACATAAACCAAACACTTTCGATTTGCTTTCTTTCGATGGTTATTTCCTAAAATATCCCATTGGCTACTTAAGTTCATATAAGGACTAGAATGGAAGATCTGAGTTCAAGTTCAAAGTCTGTCTTCTCAGACAGAGCCAGGGGTGAGCTCAGCAAAATACCTCCTCACTCTCGTAAAAGAAACGGTAGCACACAGCGCGGGGTCCAGACCCGACCCAAAATAAAATAATAAAATATCGGATATAACCTATTGAATTCGGTCAGTCCAATGAAAAGGCTCAAATGACAGAGATTAGTTTGACAACACTCAACACATTGATGAGAGCGACTAGCTACCGTTGCGATCAAATGTGTGTCCACGACATGTCCATGTCAGTCTATCTAAAATGTGCAAATCTCTGCGTAATAGGACGCACTGCACTGTCAATATTGTAGCCCACTCTAAGTTGAAGAGGTGCACGTTGATAATATTTGAAATGTAATGGGCGACCATACCATTATCCAGTGGTGGAAAAAGTACCCAACAGTCATACTTGAGTAAAAGTAAAGATACCTTAATAGAAAATGACTCAAGTAAAAGGGAAAGTCACCCAGTAAAATACTACATGAGTAAACGTCTAAAGGTATTTCATTTTATATATACTTAAGTATCAAAAGTAAATGTAATTGCTAAAATATACTTAAAGTATCAAAAGCAAAAGTTTAAATCATTTCAAATTCCTTATATTAAGCAAACCAGACGCCACCATTTTGTTTTTAATTTTTAATTTAGGATAGCCAGGGGCACACTCCAACACTCAGACATCATTTACAAACAAAGCATTTGTGTTTAGTGAGTCCGTCAGATCAAAGGCAGGAGAGATGACCAGGGATGTTCTCTTGATAAGTACGTGAATTGGAGCATCTTCCTGTCCTGCTAAGCATTCAAAATGTAACTAGTACCTTTGGGTGTCAGGGAAAATGTATGGAGTAAAAAAGTACATTATTTTCTTTAGGAATGTAGTGAAGTAAAAGTAAAAGTAGTCGAAAATGCAAATAGTAAAGTACAGATACCCCCCAAAACGACTTAAGTAGTACTTCAAAGTATTTTTACTTAAGTACTTTCACCACTGCCATCATCCAAGAAGTCAACCATAGACAGACCATACCATCCGGAGCATAAACATTGTCTGTCTGGCGCATCTGTTTTGGTCCCACGTCCCTCTCGATCCTAACAACAACTGTCAGTTTGGACTGTCTCCATTTGTAATGGTGTGTGTGTTTTGTAGGCTAACATCATTGTTTTGACAGACTACTAAAGGGTTCCATGAGCTCAGTAGAAGATTTAAATAACATCCCCTGTCGAAACTACTTGTGTATCCCTTTCAAATCGGAATTCAGTATAGGTCAATGAAAGGCAATAACATCTCCTAAGATGAGATACACATTTACTTGGATAAGAGAAACTGAATCTACAGAATCGGTTTCGCTTTTGATGGTCTCTAATTAAATGCCCTTCAATGTCATTCCATTTATTGAAAAAAACCCCAGTATTCATATGTATTAGCACATCTCATCGTTTGTACTCATATTTAAAGGTATTGCGTTATTACGTTGTACTTTCAATTTGCAAAGAGTTACCGGCAAAATAAGATAACAATATGCTGATATTGATAATAAGTTGATTACAAAAGTAACTCTACATTGTTGTGGTGAGGTACTGTATGTTCAAGTCTGATTCACACATTTTGAAGGCATTACCTGTTGGTGCTGAGTGACATATCACCTCCTATCATGTAACATGTAGGTCTATCTACATGTTACATCTACATGACACACAATCTACATCTACATGACACACAATTTAGAAAATATTTCAATATTCATATTTGTTATATATAAAGTAGCATGCCGTTATCCACAGTACATCCCAAAGCAGGTTGTTGCGATCATCAGATACCATCAAAACATCACGAATTCCAAATAAACGTTTTAACTGTGTGTATCGTGTGTGCCCCAAGTCTTCCAGTGTATTTTATTTATTTAATTGGTGTGTTTAAAGACCTATCCATGTTTGGATAAAAGTTGTTTTGTTCAGTGAATCGTTCTATAAAAGCCAAGTAAATACAAACCAAATGCAATTTGAAATTGCAGTTTTTTTAATTAACATATTGAAAAGAGTAATGGGGCGATGAAAAACCACATTTGTAACATTTGATCCTGAGTGGGATTTTATTGAGAAACCAACAAAACAATTTCACTTGCGACTCTAAAATTCTACTATAGAACATAGAATGAATAGAATCGGTGCTTCATTAATGTCTCACTTTAATTGGATAATTAACGGGTGAAAGCCTTGTAAAATAATCTGCATCAGTACGATATTAAATGCATGAGGGGGTTTTACATGGCTGTAGATGGCAGTGATTTAGACACTTTTGAAGACAATATAGGATTAGTTACCACGCAACGATCATTCTCAATCACAACGATGTGTTTTGACAGTGGTTGTGTAAATTGCACATTGCAGCATCTTACTACTAACGTTAGAAGCAATGTCAACACTAAAATGTACTCATTGAGTCTGTATTGGTCAGAGGTTTGAAGAAAGTCCAAGTAGAAATAGATGGCAATGAAGTGGACCACCAACACTTGACCTCTAATCACACAGCCTGTGGTTCAATACAGGCACTAATGACAGGGTAAACATAACCAGATATTGTTCTTTGGTCAGGATGGGGTACCCAGGTGGTCAGCAAGTGGTCGAGATAAGCAACGAAGATAAACATTTAGGGATAGGTTTACATCTTTGCCCACACTGGCTTCTTAAGTTTGGGATGTGCATTAAATAACCAACAAACCCACCATTTAAAATATGGTGGTGTGATGTGGTCATGGTCAGTCTCCAGAAGGCTAGTCTACCAGCGCTTATAGAGACCCCTGAGATATAGGTCTAACTACACTCTTAGAAAAAAAGGTAGGAGGATCCTTTGAAGAGCCCTTTTTGGTTCCAGGCAGAACCCTTTCAGTTCTAGGTATAACCCTTTTGGGTTCTATGTAGAACCCTTTCCATGGAGGATTCTACATGAAAACCCCAAATAGTTCTACCTGGAACCAAAAAAGGTTATAATATGGTGACAGGTGAAGAACCCCTTTGGAACCATTGTTTCGAAGAGTGTACATGTCTGCCCAACACCAGAACCCTGAGACATTCTTATAGGTCTAACTAAATGTCTAGCCAACACCAGAACCCTGAGACATCCTTATAGGTCTAACTAAATGTCTTGCCAACACCAGAACCCTGAGACTTCCTTATAGGTCTAACTAAATGTTTAGCCAACACCAGAACCCTGAGACATCCTTATTGGTCTAACTAAATGTCTAGCCAACACCAGAACCCTGAGACATCCTTATAGGTCTAACTAAATGTCTAGCCAACACCAGAACCCTGAGACATCCTTATAGGTCTAACTAAATGTCTAGCCAACACCAGACCCCTGAGATATCTTTATATACAGTTGAAGTCGGAAGTTCACATACACCTTAGTCAAATACATTTATACTCAGTTTTTCACAATTCCTGACATTTAATCCTAGTAAAATTTCCCTGACTTAGGTCAGTCAGGATCACCACTTTATTTTAAGAATGTGAAATGTCAGAATAATAGTAGAGAGAAGGATTTATTTCAGCTTTTATTTATTTCATCACATTCCCAGTGGGTCAGAAGTTTACATACACTCAATTAGTATTTGGTAGCATTGCCTTTAAATTGTTTAACTTGGGTCAAACGTTTCGGGTAGCCTTCCACAAGCTTCCCACAATAATTTGGGTGAATTTTGGCCCATTCCTCCTGACAGAGCTGGTGAAACTGAATCAAGTTTGTAGGCCTCCTTGCTCGCACAGAATTGTTCAGTTCTGCCCAAAATATTTCTATGGGATTGAGGTCAGGGCTTTGTGATGGCCACACCAATACCTTGACTTTGTTGTCCTTAAGCCATTTTGCCACAACTTTGGTAGTATGCTTGGGGTCATTGTCCATTTGGAAGACCCATTTGCGACCAAGCTTTAACTTCCTGACTGATGACTTGAGATTTTGCTTCCATATATCCACATCATTTTCCTCCCTCATGATGCCATCTATTTTGTTATTTTGCACCAGTCCCTCCTGCAGCAAAACACCCCCACAACATGATGCTGCCACCTCCGTATTTCACGGTTGGGATGGTGTTCTTCGGCTTGCAAGCCTCCCCTTTTTCCTCCAAACATAACGATGGTCATTATGGCCAAACAGTTCTATTTTTGTTTCATCAGACCAAAGGATATTTCTCCAAAAAGTACGATATTTGTCCCATGTGCAGTTGCAAACCATAGTCTGGCTTTTTTATGGCGTTTTTGGAGCAGTAGCTTCTTCCTTGCTGAGCGGCCTTTCAGATTATGTCGATATAGGACCCGTTTTACTGTGGATATAGATACTTTTATACCTGTTTCCTCCAGCATCTTCACAAGGTCCTTTGCTGTTGTTCTGGGATTGATTTGCACTTTTCACACCAAAGTACGTTCATCTCAAGGAGACAGAACGCGTCTCCTTCCTGAGCGGTATGACGGCTTCGTGGTCCCATGGTGTTTATACTTGCGTACTATTGTTTGTACAGATGAACGTGGTACCTTCAGGCATTTGGAAATTGCTCCTAAGGATGAACCAGACTTGTGGAGGTCTACAATTCTTATTCTGAGGTCTTGGCGGATTTCTTTTGATTTTCCCATGATGTCAAGCAAAGAGGCACTGAGTTTGAAGGTAGGCCTTGAAATACATCCACAGGTACACCTTCGATTGACTCAAATGATGTCAATTAGCCTGTCAGAAGCTTCTAAAGCCATGGCATCATTTTCTGGAATTTTCAATGCTGTTTAAAGGCACAGTCAACTTAGTGTATGTACATTTCTGACCCACTGGAATTGTGATACAATGAATTATAAGTGAAATAATCTGTCTGTAAACAATTGTTGGAAAAATGACTTGTGTCATGCACAAAGTAGATGTCCTAACCGACTTGCCAAAACTATAGTTTGTTAACAAGAAATTTGTGGAGGGGTTGAAAAACTAGTTTTAATGACTCCAACCTAAGTGTATGTAAACTTCCGACTTCAACTGTATAAACAACAGCCTAAATGTAGGTTAATTTTGCTGGGGGGCAATGAGGGATTCTGGTGATGATGACATGGACATGTATTGGGGTTGACATCCAAACAGCATTATACTCCAATTTTTACCTCAACATAGTGTGAAATATACATATAAATAATAGCCTAAATGTAGGCTAATTTGACGTGTGGGGGCAATGATCTTATGATACATGTCTGCCCAACACGAGGTTGGTCAACACAGAAATCTGAGATCTCCTGCAAACAATAAAGCAGGAATGTGAAGGTCGTGGGCTGCCCCACTTTTTGTGTTGTTTTTTCACTTTGAAAGAATACAAGGGGGTTGAGCTCTGAGCCACCTTGGGATGGTCTTCTGGGCAAGGTGTGTCTTTGCACGAAATCCCACCTACTCGAACGACCATTGCATCGACATGGGCCCAGAGCTGGAGAGGGAGTCATTTGCAAGAAACAAACACAGAGCAGACGAAGCCAACAAGCTAGCTAACTTGTTTGCAGATCAACTGTTTTTTGTAGCAGGGACAACGTTTTCAGAAAATGGCGACAGAAACAAGCAAAATTCTCGGTTCTTGGATCTGAATCATCTCGACTCCTAGCTAAAGCTAGATATGCACATTGTTGACATGATAGTGTGTTTGGTTTGTAGCTGATAATAGATGCAGTAAACAGGTCGATGGAACGCAGACCGTGGGGGATAGAAGAAGGATGCCGGATCGTCAAATCCGTCATGATTTATGTATTTTAACAGGCCCACAATGTGGTTACTAAAGTCCAATTTGGACGTGTTTGGCTGTTTTCGCTGCATAACATTTAGAAGTAGTCTCTGATTACCTGCACCGATTTCTCTATTTTAGCTATGCTACCAGCTTATAAGAACGGGAGTTAGCATTTAGCATTCACTTCTTCTAAACTTGAGAAGAGAAGAAATGTATAATTGTAATACAGTTGATTGGTGATGATGACATGGACATATATTGGGCTTGACATCCATCCAAGCATTGTACTCCAATTTTTACCTCAACATAGTGTGAAATATACATATAAACAATAGCCTAAATGTAGGTTAATTTGACTGGAGGGCAATGATCTTTCCCCCACACGCTTTCATGGCATTTCCATTGTTTTGGTCAAGTTCCATTGGCCTCTTTACGGCATCTATGCTAGCTAGTTAGGTGGTCGACAGCATGGACCACCCTAATAAATCCATCTATAAAATATGGTACAGTCACATCACACAAACATGTATTTCTCAGGGCGATAGTCGTGTAGACAGTCTGATTTCGAGGAACCTGAGGTTGTAGATGTTGTGGTTGTGTAAAAAAAACACCAAGAGAGGGGTAAGAAACGCTATGGATTTTTTTGCTTTGCTTTGTGATTCAAAATTATATGGTTGGTTATCAACCAAAATAGTTAACTACATGAAGCTGTTTGCCTGTTCAGCACGTTGCCTTTATAGCATGGTAATGATTCCTACTATGAACTGCCCTACATTAAGGACTGAATGAATATCCAACGTGGTCAGTCAAGTAAACAATGGCTCATCTGCATGACATATTAGCTGGTAGCTAGCTGTATATGTCCTGCCTTGTATGTGTGTTTTATTTAAGTGTTCAATTGTCATTGTAATTTTTTATTTATTTTTGTTAAACAGTCATGTTTTTAATTGTGAATTTAAATGAAAAGTTGATTTCTACATAAGAGATTTATGTGGTCAGTTTTTTATCATGCAGCAAGTAGTCCAAGTCATCCATGGTTCTGTTACTCCGGCAATGTTGATGCTAATGGGGGAAAAATAATATTTGAAATGTATTGAAATCACTTATTAGCGCAAGTGTCAATGGCCTTTCCAAATCAACGTTTCATAGCATTGATTCTAACTCAATGTAATTTTATATTAATTACTCAAGTTTACTCAAGTGTGAATTGATTGTGTGAATTGTGTGAATTGATTGCCCCCCATCTATCTTCAGAGTTTGTACAGTTAGGTGACCTAAACTGGGACATGCTTAACACCCCGGCCGTCCTACAATCTAAGCTAGATGCCCTCAATCTCACACAAATTATCATGGAACCTACCAGGTACAACCCTAAATCCGTAACCATGGGCACCCTCTTAGATATCATCCTGACCAACTTGCCCACAGCTCTGCTGTCTTCAACCAGGATCTCAGCGATCATTGCCTCATTGCCTACGTGCGTGATGGGTCCGCGGTCAAACGATCACCCCTCATCACTGTCAAACGCTCCCTAAAACACTTCAGCAAGCAGGCCTTTCTAATCGACCTGGCCTGGGTATCCTGGAAGGATATTGACCTCATCCCGTTACTCGAGGATGCCTGGTTGCTCTTTAAAAGTGCTTTCCTCTCCATTTTAAATAAGCATGCCCCATTCAAAAAAATTTAGAACTAAGAACAGATATAGCTCTTGGTTCACCCCAGACTTGACTGCCCTTGACCAGCACAAAAACATCCTGTGGCGTTCTGCATTAGCATCGAATAGCACCCGCGATTATGCAACTTTTCAGGGAAGTCA
The DNA here is from genome assembly GCF_901001165.1 of Salmo trutta. Classification (NCBI taxonomy): domain Eukaryota; kingdom Metazoa; phylum Chordata; class Actinopteri; order Salmoniformes; family Salmonidae; genus Salmo; species Salmo trutta. The sequence continues at coordinate 9,463,153 of NC_042986.1, read as the reverse complement.
GGAACCAAAATACTCAGTCAGTTAGGAAAGCTAAGGCTAGCTTTTTCAAACAGAAATTTGCATCCTGTAGCACTAATTACAACAAGTTTTGGGACACTGTAAAGTCCATGGAGAATAAGAGCACCTCCTCCCAGATATATATATTTTTTTCATTTTACCCTTTTTTTTCTCCCCAATTTTGTGGTATCCAATTGGTAGTAGTTACAGTCTTGTCTCATCGCTGCAACTCCCGTACGGACTCAGGAGAGTCGAAGATCGAGAGCCATGCGTCCTCCGAAACACAACCCGACCTAGCCGCACTGCTTCTTGACACAATGCACATCCAAACCGGAAGCCAGCTTCACCAATGTGTCGGAGGAAACACGTACACCTGGCGACCTGGTCAGTGTGCACTGCGCCCGGCCCGCCACAGGAGTCGCTAGTGTGCGATGAGACAAAGATATCCCTGCCGGTCAAACCCTCCCTAACCCGGATGACGCTGGGCCAATTGTGGGTCGCCCCATGGACCTTCCGGTCGCGGCCGGCTGTGAGCCTGGGCTCGAACCCAGAACCACAGTGTCCAAAGAAGGGCCGGATATATACAGAATGGTGTTGTCTGCCTAGAGGTGGATCAGAGAATCACCAGCACCTCTACGCAGACAACACCATTCTGTATATATCCGGCCCTTCTTTGGACACTGTGCTAACAAACCTCCAAACGAGCTTCAATGCCATACAACACTCCTTCCGAGGCCTCCAACTGCTTTTAAATGCAAGTAAAACTAAGTGCATGCTCTTCAACCGATTGCTGCCCGCAAACTGACTATCCTACCGATCCTTTACTTCGGCGATGTCATTTACAAAATAGCCTCCAACACCCTACTCAGCAAACTGGATATAGTCGATCACAGTGCCATCCGTTTTGTCACCAAAGCCCTTATACTACTCACCACTGTGACCCGTATGCTCTCGTTGGCTGGTCCTCACTACATATTCGTCACCAAACCCACTGGCTCCAGGTCATCTATAAGTCTATGCTAGGTAAAGCCCCGCCTTATCTCAGCTCACTGGTCACCATAGCAACACCCACCCGTAGCACGCGCTCCAGCAGGCATATTTCACTGGTCACCCCCAAAGTGACCAGTGAATCTAATCTTTAGTTAAATCACATTATCTGGTGTAATCTGGAGGTAGTAGTGGGACATGTGGGAAGAGTCTGAGTCTGTTGAAATAAGTTTGATTTGGTTGGTTTCTGGTGTAGCAGGTAGAACATCCCATTGACGCGATGCTAATGGCGACACATGTAGTGTGGCTGAAGGGTTGGGATGTTGGTCGTCAGTTACGTCTAACTTTGTTTCCGCCATCCAACAGGTCCAAGCTATCCTGTGCATTATAGCTTAACTTTGGGAAAACATTGTTACTTCAATAGTACACGGTACAATGCAATGTCATGTTTCTGTATACACCCCACTGTATCCTGTGCATATGCCAAATAAACATCGATTTTGATAACAAAACATTTATTCAATATTGGCTGGTAGCCTAGTGGTTAGAGCGTTGGACTAGTAACCGAAAGGCTGCAAGAATCGAATCCCCGAGCTGACAAGGTACAAATCTGTTGTTATGCCCCTGAACAAGGCAGTTAAGCCACTGTTCCTAGGCTGTCATTGAAAATAAGAATTTGTTCTTAACTGACTTGACTAGTTAAATAAAGGTAATAATAATATGACTACATAATAGTGAGAATGTACACTGTTTATGAATTCAACCACATCTTCCTCGATGTGCTCCAGAGTTGTAAACCACCATCAATGCTCTGTTGGATATTCATTCAGTCCTTAATGTAGTGCAGTTCATAGTAGTAATCATTACCATGCTATAAAGGCAACGTGCTGAACAGGCAAACAGCTTCATGTAGTTAACTATTTTGGTTGATTACCAACCAAATAATAATTATTGAAAGACAAAGCAAAACAAAAAAATCCATAGCGTTTCTTACCTCTTTTGGTGTTGATTTTTACACAACCACAGCTTCTACAACGTCAGGTCTCCATGAGTATCTCCCTGAGAAATATTATACGTATTTGTGTGCTGTTACTGTCCAGAATTTGATAGATGTATTTATTGGGGTGGTCCATGCTGTCGACCACTTAGCTAGCTAGCATAGATGCCATAAAGAGGCCAATGGAACTTGACCAAAACAATGGAAATGCCATGAAAACGTGTGGGGGAAAGATCATTGCCCCCACACGTCAAATTAGCCTACATTTAGGCTATTGTTTATATGTATATTTCACACTATGTGAAACTATTTCCCACTACCTTCAAATTCAGTGCCTCTTTGCTTGAAATCATGAGAAAATCAAAAGAAATCAGCCAAGACCTCAGAAAAAAAATTGTAGACCTCCACAAGTCTGGTTCATCCTTGGGAGCAATTTCCGAATGCCTGAAGGTACCACGTTCATCTGTACAATCAATCATGAGAAAATCAAAAGAAATCAGCCAAGACCTCAGAAAAAAAATTGTAGACCTCCACAAGTCTGGTTCATCCTTGGGAGCAATTTCCGTATGCCTGAAGGTACCACGTTCATCTGTACAATCAACAGTAAGTATAAACATCATGGGACCACGCAGCCATCATACCGCTCAGGAAGGAGACGCATTCTGTCTCCTAGAGATAAACTTACTTTGGTGTGAAAAGTGCAAATCAATCCCAGAACAACAGCAAAGGACCTTGTGAAGATGCTGGAGGAAACAGGTATAAAAGTATCTCTATCCACAGTAAAACGAGTCCTATATCAACATAACCTGAAAGGCCGCTCAGCAAGGAAGAAGCCACTGCTCCAAAACCGCCATAAAAAAGCCAGACTACGGTTTGCAACTGCACATGGGGACAAAGATTGTACTTTTTGGAGAAATGTCCTCTGGTCTGATGAAACAAAAATAGAACTGTTTGGCCATAATGACCATCATTATATTTGAAGAAAAAAGGGGGAGGCTTGCAAGCTGAAGAACACCATCCCAACCGTGAAGTACGGGGGTGGCAGCATCGTGTTGTAGGGGTACTTTGCTGCAGGAGGGACTGGTGCACTTCACATAATTGATGGCATCATGAGGGAGGAAAATTATGTGGATATATTGAAGCAACACCTCAAGACATCAGTCAGAAAGTTAAAGCTTGGTCGCAAATGGGTCTTCCAAATGGACAATGACCCCAAGCATACTTCCAAAGTTGTGGCAAAATGGCTTAAGGACAACAAGGTCAAGGTATTGGAGTGGCCATCACAAAGCCCTGACCTCAATCCTATAGAAAATGTGTGGCCAGAACTGAAAAAGTGTGTGCGAGCAAGGAGGCCTACAAACCTGATTCACTTACACCAGCTCTGTCAGGAGGAATGGGCCAAAATTCACCCACCTTATTGTGGGAAGCTTGGAAGGCTACCCAAAACGTTTGACCCAAGTTAAACAATTTAAAGGCAATGCTACCAAATACTAATTGAGTATATGTAAACTTCTGACCCACTGGGAATGTGATGAAATAAATAAAAGCTGAAATAAATCATTCTCTCTACTATTATTCTGACATTTCACATTCTTAAAATAAAGTGGTGATCCTAACTGACCTAAGACAGGGAAATTTTACATAGGATTAAATGTCAGGAAATTGTGAAAAATTGAGTTTCAATGTAATTTGGCTTAGGTGTATGTAAACTTCCGACTTCAACTGTATATATATTCCACACTATGTTGAGGTTAAAATTGGAGTATAATGCTGTATGGATGTCAAACCCAACTTATATTCATGTCATAATTACCAATCAACTGTTTTACAGTTAAAAAAAGACTGACTACCACCACTGATTTCTCTATGCCAGCTATGCTACCAGCTTATACGAATGGGAGCTAGCATTTAGCACTCACTTCTTCTGAACCTGAAAAGGGACTACTTCTAAATGTTATGCAGCAAAAACAGCCAAATACATCCAAATCGGACTAGTAACCACATTGTGAGCCTGGTACAATACATCAATCATGACGGATTAGATAAATATCAACTACGATAGATCAGATTTGTTGAATGTGCGCCAATCCGGCGTCTTTCTTCTATCCCCACGGTCTGCGGTCCATTGACCTGTTGACCGCATCGATTATCATCTACAAACCAAACACACTATCATGTTTCTGCAGTGTAGCTACATGATGTAACTATCGTTAGATTCCTTTAAGTAACTTTACAAACCAGTCAGAATACAGAACATATTAGCTAGCTAGCTAAGTAGCCGTGTTAGCTAGCATGATCATTGAACACACTAAGGTTAGCTGCTCACGTAGCTAGCAGGCTAAAAAGGAAACCCAACACTTAACTACCAGTCCATGTGAACGGTGGCCATTTTGGCATCACTCTTAAGTTTAAATATTTATTACAATGTTTATCTGGTTTATAGATTGGCCATGAGCAGTCTTTTTTCACTTATTTTTTTCTTATTTTGGGGTCGAGATGATTCAGATCCAAGAACCAAAAACGTTGTCCCTGCTACCAAAACAGTTTATCTGCAAACAAGTAAGCTAGCTTTGTTGGCGTCATCTGCTCTGTTTGTTTCTTGCAAGTGACTTCCTCTCCAGCTCCATGGGCATTGCGCAGCAAGGGTCGTTTGAGTAGGCGGGATTTAGTGCAAAGATACACCTGGCCGAGAAGTCCAGTCCAAGGCGGATCAGGGCTCAACCCCGTTGATTTCATTCAAAGTGGAAAAAACAACACAAGAAGTGGGGTGACATGCCGTGACCTGCAGATTCCTGCTTTAAGGATATAGTCAAGACAGGAAATGTCTGTAAGCAGAATGGTTGGTTTCTTACACTGAGAAATTCCTAGTATTCGTTTCACAATATTCAAACTATAGTATATTGAAGGTACAATATTTCAAAGGGAATGTATTATTAATTATTCTTACAGATTATTATCAGGCACCCTAATTTACACGTTCTTGTATTGATCATTCTTCAAGTTGCTATTTAGAGAAATTTTCTCTAAAGTTTCTCAAGTTTCTATTTAGAGAAATTTCAGCAAAACAATAATAAAAATAAAAAAATCTCAAAGGTTTCTCAAGTTTCTATTTAGAGACATTTCAGCAAAACAAATAATAAAATGACATTAATCCTCAGCAAGACACAACTGTTAATACTGTGATTAGGAAAATGTATAAAGCAGTAATATTTATTACATGATAGGCCTTACATTCCAGTGGAGGCTGCTGAGGGGAGGACGGCTCATAATAATGACTGGAATGGAGTCAATGGAATGATATCAACCACATGGAAACCATGTGTTTTATACCATTCCATTTACTCCATTCCTCCCCTCAGCAGCCTCCACTGCTACATTCAAGACCTATATTTTGGTTAGGTGTCCCCAAGAATGAGCAGTACAAATAAAAGAAATGGACTTTTAGCAAAACGTCAGAGTGTAATGATACAGAGGGGTTGGGTTAAATGCATTCAACACATTTCAGTTGAATGCATTCAGTTGTACACCTGACTAGGTATCCCCCTTTCCCTTTCCCTTATGCTAAGGCAAAGTCATTACATCAGGTAGAACATTGCAGTAGACTGATGTACAGCAGGTATAGCTAACGTTAATTCTACCTAAACATATAATTGCTGATTACAACAATGTCAAGCTAGCGAACATTGGAAATGGACGTCAAAATGACATCATCTTTTAGTTGAAATCTGTTTTTCTGGTTCAAGTGACAACAGATAACCATATGACAACCAGCTACATTAAATACATATTTTTCTGGTTGCTAGAAAGACGGATCAAACAATACAATTCGACGTTTAATGCAGTCAGCATGCAACCTGACATCAATGCAACCAATTTTGCCTGCCGGGTTGGCATTGCATGCAGGGATTAGAAGTTGCCTGTCTTAAAGTGAAACCTTATAGGATTGCAAAAGGCCATTAAATACCTTACTGCCATCACCTTTAAAGACTTATTCCTATTCATCACTGTTCAACTTACTTTACCTGATAACCACCAAAACGAACTTAATGAAGATAACGAACCACCAACAGTAATGAAGACAATAACCTTTTAACTGAGATTCATAGGCTTTATTCAGAGGTTCATATGTCCCTGGTTGTGTCTCAAATAGCTACTTAGGAACCCATAGAGCCTGAAGGGCTCTGGACAAAAGTAGTGCACTATTTAGGGAAAAGGGTGCCATTAGGTTAGCGTCCCCCCAGTTCTCTCTTGACTTATGTGGGCTTTACATGTCTCTGTCAGAACACTCCCATGTCTGGCCTGTTATTTTATATGTCCCTGGGAATATAATTGCAAAGAAAGATAAAGTATGTGTATAGCTACCATTATATAAACCACAATAACTCCCTCTAAAGGAAACTGTATTCTTTTCTAAGCTACAGACAAAACACTTTGTTCTGACTGCAGCAGAGAGAATAGCGTGTGTAGCTTGGCATACTGCACTTCAGTCAAGGCAAGGTCGGACAGGCACAGGGAAAAGGGGTGGGTGGAGTTGAGTTCTCCAAAAAGCCATGAACCCAAGCCACAAATGTGACGCACTTGGATGAATCTTTTCAGGTCCAATTCCTGACCAAATGGAGGAAAAATGTCTACACACACACACACTCACACACGCACACACTCGCGCACACAGACACACTCCCCATGACCCCCGCCCCCCACTCCCCGTGCCTCTACAAACTCTTTCCACATAATTAGGGGGTATTGTTTCTCTGTCTCCTTTGACACCTGTGAAGGAGTTTGAGCTTAGTTTCCATTACAGCATTCTCCCTACTTAATTAGCCACAATCTGGACACAGTTAAGCATGCTGATGTCACTCACACTCTCTCCCCCTCCCTCTCTCTCTCCATCCTTCCCTCTATCTCTATACTCTCTCCCTCGACCTCCCGCCGCCCCTCCTCCCGTCCTCTCCCTCTCTCCATTTCTCCCTCCCCCTCTCTCTTCATCCTTTCCTCCCGCTCTCCAGTCCTCCTCTCTCTCTCTCTCTCTCTCTCTCTCCATCCCTCTCCATCCCTCTCTCTCCATCCTCCCCCATAACCAGTGATATTCCAGTGCAACATGGAAGCCATTTAGAAGCCTGTAATTATATAGCCAGAAAGCCTTAGTCACTATTTGTATCTTCTGGCCAAGCTTTGACTGGCACATTCACTTTTTGGCCATCCAATTGGCACCCCATTCCCTTTTATAGTGCACTACTTAGGACTCTGGTCAAAGGTAATGCACTATAAAGGGAATAGGGTGCCATTTGTGACGCACACAGACTGTTACATTTGGGGGTTTTGGAATCCTTTAACAATGTCCCATTTTGTGTATTTTCCAAACCCAAAATGTACTCGAATGATGCATATGTATGTTTGGCAAACACAGCAGAGCACGGAGGTGAGGATAGGATATCCCTTGAATCTAAGCATTATTCCATCTACAGTTTGAAGTGGCTGTTTGGAGAGTCGTGACTGGTTTTAATTGCCAGTATGGCCTCGGGTAGATCTCTCTCTCTCTTTCAGCCATTGGGCTAATAAAGGGTCTCTTGTCCTATAATTGTTGTGTCCTATATAGTATTCATCCCTCCGTCCATCTGTCTGTCCATGTGTGTGAGTGTGTGTCTGTCCGTATGTCACTCTCGTCTTGATCACTTTTCCTCATGTCAGGTTGCTGCTCAGGTACTAACATCTGGGGCATTTATAGAGCTGGCCAATGGTTGCTGCTCAGGTACTAACATCTGGGGCATTTATAGAGCTGGCCAATGGTTGCTGCTCAGGTACTAACATCTGGGGCATTTATAGAGCTGGCCAATAGTTGCTGCTCAGGTACTAACATCTGGGGCATTTATAGAACTGGCCAATGGTTGCTGTTGATTTACTAACATCTGGGGCATTTATAGAGCTGGCCAGTGGTTGCTGCTCAGGTACTAACATCTGGGTCATTTATAGAGCTGGCCAATGGTTGCTGCTCAGGTACTAACATCTGGGGCATTTATAGAGCTGGCCAATGGTAGCTGTTGAGGCACTAACATCTGGGGCATTTATAGAGCTGGCCAGTGGTTGCTGCTAAGGTACTAACATCTGGGGCATTAGCATGTTTTAATTATTCATATATAAATGGTAAATTGTCTGACAAACAGGAGGCCACTCACCCTTCAATTTTGCGATGTAAAAATATTGGCAAAGAATTGCTCATAGAATTAAAAAGGTCTTACTGGATATTATTCATCACGATTGGACAGGATTCTTAAATGGAAGACATATTGGAGATATTAGACAATTATTAGAAATAATTGAAAACTATGAGAATGAAGGGAAACCAGGCATAATCTTTCTAGCATATTTTGAGAAAGCCTTCGATAAAGTACGGCTGGAATTTCTTAATATGTGTCTGGATTATTTCAATTTTGGAGAATCTCTCATAAGGTGGATAAAGGTTATGTATAAAACTCCTTTATGTAAAATTATAAATAATGGTTATTTCTCTGAGAATTTAAAATGTTCAAGAGGTGTGAAACAAGGTAGCCCTCTATCACCATACTTGTTTGTTATCGTCATTGAATTGTTAGCTATAAAAATCTGATTCAATGATAAAATGAATGGGTTAGAAATGAATGGGTTAGAAAACAAAGGTATCAATGAATGCCCATGATTCAAGCTTTCTCTCGAGTCGACAATTTTCAACCCCGAACGGTCTTATTGAGGACCTGAATCATTTTTCCAGGTTATCTGGATTAAAACCCAACTATGATAAATGGAAATTACCCGGATTAATTCCCTAGTGAAATCACAGTTTACATATCTATTCACGGCTCTACTGCAGTGTTTCCCAAACTCGGTCCTAGGGGCCCCAAGGCGTGCACTTTTTGTTTTTTTCCATAACACTACAGCTTATTCAAATGATCAGAGCCTGATGATTAGTTGATTATTTGAATCAGCTGTGTAGTGATAGAGCGGAAAACAAAACGTGCACCCCTCGGGGTCCTGAGGACCAAGTTTGGGAAACCTTGCTCTACTGAGTCCAGGAGAATATTTTTTTTCAAGTCATGTGAGCAAAAAAATATTTCATTTTATTTGGAATGGAAAACAAGATGAAGTTAAACGGGTATATTTATATAACGAATGTGATTTTGGAGGGCTAAAACATGAAATATCAAGGCATTAAACCTCTCTTTTAAAGATTCTATTATGCTGAAACTGTATCTAAATCCAAACTGGTTTTCCAGTAGGCTACTAAGAGAGCCACATCCGATGTTTAAAATGGGTCTCTGTGCTGTTATACAGAAGTAAACTATCAATTTCAGTGGATTGACAATGGAACCCTGTTTAAAGTATCCTCCTTCTTAAATGAAGCCATACAGAGTTGGCAATTCCATTTGTATCCTCCAGAAGAGATTAAACATGACTAAACTCCAATGTACTGATAGAAGATAAACACATTTTCTTGGAGAGCTGGCCAGTGGTTGCTGCTCAGGTATTAACATCTGGGGCATTTTATAGAGCTGGCCAGCGGTTGCTGGCTGGCTGTCAGGCTGACGTTTACTTTCAAGCCATACCTGAGAGGGCTCGCAGGGTAGTTTGTTAGGGTGGATGGCAAATACCCCTCTCCGTTTACCCCACCCCTGGGATAAGCCTAACGGTCCCCAGCCAACCAGAGCCATTTTGTGGAGCAATGAAAAGAAAACAACAAGCAAAATGATTGTGCTTGGTTAATAGAATTAATCAATCACACAGTCTAAAATGAACCAATCAAATGACCAATTATATGAGTCAATCACAAAAAGAAGAACTATATTTTTCACACTGAAAACAGTCATAAACAGACTGCATAAATCTTTGAAATACTGTTGATATTGAAAGGTACCATATATATCCACTATAAAGACAGTAGGACATAAATAGTCTATATTATCACAGGAATGTGTAGGTGAACTTTCTGTTCATTAGATCCTGAGCTGTAAAGGGTGAAGTCCTCACAAACACATAGATTGTAGCCTGGACACGGATCTGTTTGTGCTGTACAGCCAACTCCTATAATGGCCTGACAGCAACCGTAGGACTTGGCTGTACAGCACAGACAGATCTAACGATTTCAAATGAATTGATCTTTCTTTCCTTCTTTTCTTAAGTGTGATGTCAATCACTGTGCCGCAGTCACCAGAGCTTTTCTATCAATAAACAATTTTATGGGTAGACATAACATTTGACTGTAAATATGTCCAAGCCAACACAGAACTAAATGTGTATGCCACTGGAGCTCCACATGAAACTCATTATGAAGCCTTTTATTTTCCTTTTTAGTGGGCTTAGACTGGAGAGAGAGAGCGAGAGAGAGAGAGAGAGAGAGAGAGAGAGAGAGAGAGAGAAAGAGAGAGAGAGAGGCGATAGATATAGAGCGACAGAGAGAGGAAGAGCAGAGAAAGAGAGAGAGGCAGGGAGAGAGAGAGGCGATAGATATAGAGCGAAAGAGAGAAAGAGCAGAGAAAGAGAGAGAGAGGCAGGGGAGAGAGAGGAATAGAGATAGCGAGAAACAGAGAGAGAGAGAGTGAGATAGATGCGATAGACATAGAGCGAGAGAGAGAGAGAGAGGAAGAGCAGAGAAAGAGAGAGAGGCAAGGGAGAGAGAGGGAATAGAGAGAGCGAGAAACAGAGAGAGTGAGAGAGAGAGAGAGAGACAGAGAGAGATATTATCTTGGCCTTGTAGCTTAGCATTTTCTCCTTGGCACTGAGCCTCATAAATGTTTATTTTATTTACAGCAATATCACAGCACTACGCTTCCCTCTCCTCTCCAAGATAGACAGACACGACCGGAGGATATCTCAGATTAGATGTGTCCAAGTTGTAAATACATTACATCGCAGTGTTGAACTAAATACAAGCCAGAGACAGACAGACAGACAGACAGACAGACAGACAGACAGACAGACAGACAGACAGACAGACAGACAGACAGACAGACAGACAGACAGACAGACAGACAGACAGACAGACAGACAGGCCTTGTCTTTGCAAACCTAACTAATAGATGACGAAGAATGTATTTTCTACCACAGGATTCTTCACTCATAGCCTCCACTCAGAGGACACTTTTGTACTTGTGGCTGACTATTGGCAAGAGCAACATTGCACTGTGTGCCTATTCAAAAGTTTCCCCAGCCATGACCAAACATTTTCAAGCAGTTCACCATGCATTTCTCATGCATGTGATGTCTCCAACAAGCCATATAATCTGTATATATGTTCATCTGGAAGGTATGCAACGGCAATAAGGATTGAATGCCTAGCATGTCTCGGTTCAACTTTCTTATCTGTAATGAACAAAAATATAAACGCAACACGCAACAATTTCAACAATTTTACTGAGTTACAGTTCATATAAGGAAATCCATTAGGCCATAATCTATGGATTTCACATGACTGGGCAGGGGCACCGCCATGGGTGGGCATTGGGGGGCATAGGCCCGAGAGGGCATAGGCCCACCCACTGGGGAGTTAGGACCTGACAATCAGAATGAGTGCTTTCCTCACAAAAGGGCTTTTTACAGACAGAAATAATTGTCAGTTTCATCAGATGTCCGGGTGGCTGATCTCAGATGCTCACGTAGGTGAAGAAGTCAGATGTGGAGGTCCTGGGCTGGAGTGGTTACACGTGGTCTGCGGTTGTGAGGCAGGTTGGACGTACTGCCAAATTCTCTAAAACGACGTTGGATAGAGAAACGAACATTAAATTCTCTGGCAATGGCTCCGGTGGACAGTCCTGCAGTCAGCATTCCAATTGCATGCTCCCTCAAAACTTGAGACATCTGTGGCATAATGTTGTGTGACAAAATTGCACATTTTAGAGTGGCCTTTTATTGTCCCCAGCACAAGGTGCACCTATGTAATGACCATGCTGTTTAATCAGGTTCTTGATATGCCACACCTGTCAGGTGGATGGATTATCTTGGCAAAGGAGAAATGTTCACTAACAGGGATGTAAACAAAATGTTTGCACAAAATTTGTGAGTATGGAACATTTCTGGGATATTTAGTTTCAGCTCATGAAACATGGGACCAACACTTTATATGTTGCGTTTATATTTTTGTTCAGTACAGTTGAATTGACTTTTCCTAGTTGTCCTTGGTGTTTAGGTTGAGTAATAAAGACTTTAGGCTGAGTAATAAATCAATAGAGAACTTGGCTTGTTGTGTTGTTTCCCCCGGCTACTCAACCACTTGAGGTGTAAACCGCTCAGAGCAAAAGAGCAACAGGCAGCACTTGAAAGTCTGGAGCTGTGGTCACATTCTGCCCACCATTTATCCTGTCTGGCCTGAAGTCGCACGCCTCCCCGAACCAATGCTGCTACATACCAGTCCAGATATGTTTGGGCCTCTACACACACACACACACACACACACACACACACACACACACACACGAACACACACACACACACACACGAACACACACACACACACACGAACACACACACACACGCACACACGAACACACGCACACACACACACACGCACGCACCCGCACACACACACACATGCACACGCACACACACACATACACACACACACACACACACACACACACATGCCCACACGCATACACATGCACACACACGCACACAGACGCGCACATGCACGCGTGCGCACACACACACACACACACACACAGTTATAGAGACACAGACACTAATAACACCATATTTTCAGACCTACAGAGACAGTGGAAAGCCTCAGGCCTTCTCTTCAGAAACACATGCCTGCCTCCCATCCACCCACCCAGTCAGGGCTGTTATTGACGACCACTGACGTCTAGCTCCTAAAGCTGGGGTCAAAGTGGACCAACCGCCACAGGGCAGCATGACATCAAGCAGACAGCAGACTGAGCTCTTTAGCCTAGCTGCTAAAAGAAAAACTATGACAAGTATTCTTCACTCCTTATCAGTACCTTGTAAGTTACCTTGTGAACATGGATGGATTGTATGGGACACTCAATAGAAATACAGTGACAGACTGTGGAGGTGGGCTCACTGACTGACTGAGAATTTGTTGTTTCCTTTTCTGGATGCCACCCAATAAGAAGCAGACTGACAGGCAATCACCTGTCACAGAGATTGATGGGTCCAGCTGGTGAGAGGTGTGCTAACTTAGAGACAGTGGAGTGGTGATTGGTGGGTGGTAACTAAGTGACAGGGGAGAAGAGCTTCACATGTTAAGCCTGACTGCTAGGATGGTAAGGGAGTGGTTGTTTTCAGAGAGAGAGGCCTATGGTGTGTTCGGTGATGTGAAATGTTCAGAATGTTGCTGATATAAATCAGAACTAAGAGACCTGACATGGTTCCCTATTCTACCATTCCCTTTTCATATCCGTTCTACGTGGCACATTTCTATCTGAACATTCTGTAATGTACATATTACATATTTCTGAATGAGCGCCATAGATTAAGGGTTTGAAGGTGATAGAGAGATGAGGTAAGATTGAAAGGATGGAAGGGAGAAATGGAACAGAGGGAGGGAGGAGGGGTTGGAGAAGGTGATAGAAGGATGTGACTCTACCTTGGATACCTTCAAGGTGACTCAGACTGAGAGAATGTTCCCAGGGGTTAACTGCTGGAGGAGTGAGAGAGAGAGAGAGAGAAAGAGAGAGAAAGAGAGAGAAAGAGAGCGAGAGAAAGAGAGAGAGACAGAGAGAGAGGGAGAGCGAGAGAGCCCCTGAAGAGAAAGAGAGGAAGCGAGAGCGGGGGGAGAGAGAGGGTGGGGGGGAAGTAAGAGAAAGAGAGAGATAAAGTAAAAGGAACCCCTTAAGGAGAGAAAGAGGCTGAGAGAAGAACGAGAGAGAGAGAGAAAGAACGAGAGAGGAGCGCGTGCGAGAGAGAAAAAGTGAGAGAAACTGCTCTAGAGAATGTTCGAGGTGCAAAAGCTCTTTGCAGATGTCCAGAGAAGCAGTAAATCACCAGAAGGGCCTGAGGGTATTCAAATGCTTTCTGACTGAATCTGTCTGCCAGCCCAGAGCCCGGGGGCTCCACTCCACAATGACTAAAACATTAACAGCAGTCTGTCTTCAGGGTAGAAGCTGCAGCAGTCTCTAGCTGTAGACTGGTCTGTTTGCCGTTCTCACCATCCCCCACCCCACAAGCCACCGCCTCAGCCTGCCTGCCCGCCCGCCTGCACTAACCAAACCAAGGGCTGTGCAAACACACACGGACCCAGCAACCAACAACCAACCAAAATGGCCCCCATTCCGAACCTCAAATTCAGATGTTCTCTAAATGCTTTTTTGTTGGGTGCTTGGAACTATGAGGAGAAGGGAGAAGAAGGCATAGCGGATGATAGGGTTGTTGTTGTGTGTATGTCTGTCCCTATTCCCAAGTGTCATAAACTTCCCACTGGCATTTGAGCAGAGAGGCTGTCTGTGTGATGAGTTACAGGTGTTCTTTTTAACACAGTTGCTTGAAAAAAAGGTTTTATTGCTTTTCTTCTATGGACGGCTGAGGAAACAGAAGTGACATTCTGGGCTAAAAAACTAGTTGGAACCGCCAAGGATGTAATCAGTTTAAGAGAACAACAACAAATGCATAGGTTAAAGAACAACGTTGCATTTACAGACAGCAGTCAACAAGTAACTGTTCAGTAAGCCTTAGACACATTGCCATTCAAAATGGTTGAAAAGATGAAAACGACTGCATACAATTGAAAACAGATGACAAGAGTTGATTTTGCTTAATTCAGTCGCACCACTACCACATTTCTGAAAATGTATTCAAACGAATACATCTTTAAATTCGTTGTATGGCAGAACCTTTTATGCATGAAATAATGTCTTAAGTTTTTCTCATTTCCTTCGGTTTTCTTGAGAGCCATGAATGAAAGATCACTGAATAGACAAGATATCACATTGCTGAGAAAAAGCTCACTGTGTGTTTGAATAAAGCTTTGTTTTTAGTGTACAATAACATTAATGTTTGTAATTCTTATAGCTAATAAACTCTCAGCGTACTACAAGGGAATCAAATGATTTTATAGTTTTTACGAGAAGAAAGATTACAGCCCCACATTTCAAATTCATTGAACTTACTTGCTGGGTTATTTTGGAAAGTCATTGACAATTCATTTTTACAAGTACTTTTAAATACTTAAAAAAATATATATATCCACATAACACGTATAACAGATCCATGCCTACAGTCTGTACGAGCTGATCTTCAGCTTTGATTAACTAAAATATCCATATAGATTTGATCATACTCACTCTGTCGTTCACTGTGCCCTGCGTGACCTCTAAATAGAAAAGGACAGTGACATGATTTAACAGTAACGGACAGAACATTAATACAGGATATAAACCGGACAGCAGTGATAGCTATAACAGGACTATAGCAGGGCGATGAACCTCGACGCGTTCACATGATAGGCTTGTCTTTGTTTACCTCGTAGTCTGTTGCGTGGTATTTTCATCTATCTCTGTGTGCGTATCATCTATATACCATGTATTTATATCTAGGCATGTTGTATGTTTATCTACCTTTATATGTTGTAGATTTATCTCATTCTACAAACATTGTATGTAAAATAACCGTTTCGTTTTTAGGATGCCGTTTATCAACTTCAATATGGGGACCAACTTCCTTGGAATACTCCTTGACACAATTCCTCCATTGGATGAAGAGGGGGACATAGATACACTGTCAAAGGAGACAGAGGAGGCAGATAGAACGAGGGAGGAGGTCTGTAGAACCTGGGTACACGGTGGACTGTTCCCGAGTTCTCATGATGCAATACTCAATATCAACACGACAACATGCGCTTTGTGTGTGCTCTGCTGCCCCCTGGCAGACTCTAGCGGTACTACAACCTACAGTGATCTCTGCTCTTCCACCCGTAGAAATAGATAGCACACTGTATTATTATGGTTACACCCACAGGCAATATCCCAGCTATGGTTGCATCACTCCCTGTCTTAGGGAGCACCTCTCTGTCTTAGCATACATACATGCTTGTCAGACGTAACCACCGATTGTGATGTTGTCGGTGAAGTTGTGAAGTCGGTGTAATCTGCTGCCGCTGGAACTCAACGACTCGCACCACAGTCAACCAG
This sequence comes from Salmo trutta, assembly GCF_901001165.1. Taxonomy (NCBI): domain Eukaryota; kingdom Metazoa; phylum Chordata; class Actinopteri; order Salmoniformes; family Salmonidae; genus Salmo; species Salmo trutta. The sequence continues at coordinate 9,447,061 of NC_042986.1, read as the reverse complement.
CGCTTACGTCACAAGGCGCAACAGAATGCATTGCACCATGACTCTCTAGTGCCAGTAGTAGTAAAACTGTAGTTCCACACACTTCCTACTCAGAGAGCTGCCTGCGTCAGTGATGATAACCATTAGAGAAAGATTCCACACGCACTGTTCATCACCACACTAAGACATGCTGTACTTGTTCTACATAATGTCTCCTCTGTCTTAGACAGGCAGTAGATGAAATAAAACCAACGGAAGAATGTGCATCATGTGTTTCTTCATCTCACAAAAGAAATCGGATCAAATTCAGACTATTCTTGAGACACATTCCACTACTCTGTCTGTTTCTTCTAGTTTCTGATTACGTTGTATTAAGTATACGCACGCACGCACGCACGCACACACACACACACACCAATGTAGTTCCATTTCAGCAGTTCAGTGCGCAGTCTCCTTGTAGAGATCCTCCCCCTCAATCCTGCCAGAACAATCCTTTTTTTCTAAATGTTCTACTAGAAATTAAACCACAGATTGCATCTTTAAACGGACAACCACCTTCCTTCAAGGTGGGCATCCTCTCCTCTCATCGTGACTCACCCTCACAACATGAGTTACTGTAGGTGAAGGGTTAGGTTGAGACTGACGCCACCACGCTCCCGGAGCTGCGTGCTATGCTGCAGTCTGCAGTCTGCCTATAGGTGGCAGCACAGCCCCTGAGACTAGTACACCGCCTGGCTTCAGTAAGTCTGTCTGATGGTTGGCAGGGCACTCTGATGCCTTAGCAGATATATCCAGGTACTAATACGGGGCCACAGAGAATCCCCTAGCTTAGTGGTGAGTAGTGACTCAGTCTCTCTAACCTGGGAAAACAACGGAGCTCTTCATTACTCATATCAGGTTTGGGGTCAATTCTATTTCAATTCCATTTAACTGAAACGGTAAACTGAACATTCCAATTCCAATGCTTTTCAATTAGGGAGTTTGAAAGTGGAATTTGGTTTACTTTCTGAATTCTCTAGAATTGAAATGGAATTGACCCCAACCATTTGATGCTGAGAATTGTCCTGCAAAGCAAACGTGTAGTGTATTCGAGTTTGAAAAAGGCTTCTAAAGATTGTAACTTCCACTTAGAAATGTTAGACTTGATTTGCCCTAACGAAGAATGTATCAACCCCTACAAAAATGTCCATTCATTATGATCCATGTAATAATTCACATTTCCTGTTGCTGCAGGATTATTTTCCTGCTGTAGAAAACTGGCTCAAATTAAGACCCTACACCTGTACACCTTTATACTTTGACCTCCACAGGTAACTATAGATACTGAGCCACATAATGCAGAACACTAAACTCATTATCATCCTCTAGCTTTAAATGTCTTTATAATCCCTGACATTATTTAGCATGCGGAATGCAACATTGTCCCTTTGTCTCTTACAAGGGTGCTGAGCGGTCACATGATAGAAGCCTAAAGTAGACCAGGGCCATATCCACATAGAGTCTCAGAGTAGAAGTGCTGATATAACATCAGTTTGTTCTTTTATATCATGATGAATATATGATCTAAAAGACAAAGGGGACCTTTTCCGAAATCAGCAGTCCCACTCTCGGTCCGTGTTTTTTGAATACGGACCGAGAGCAGTGGACCACGTGTCACTGAACGCGGTTTGCACCGGCTTGAAGTCTTTGGAGCGGAACCAAAGGCTGCAAGGCTATTTAAATGAATTAACAAACGTCCTTAAATTAAAAGAGGCGTCACAGATCAGACAGTGAGGGCATTTATCAATTCAATGGGCACTCTCATAACTGTTGTCTCCCTCTAGTCTGTTGTTCCTCTATGCCTGTCACAGACAGACAGACAGACAGACAGACAGACAGACAGACAGACATTCTATTTAAGGACAAAACAAATACATACTGTACTGTACATGTCAATGAGAAATATGATTTTGAGACTCACAATTCACTGTAAAATGGTCTTTCTTTACAATTTCAATAAGAATTCTCGGCATTGCCCATTGCCAGCAACTTTTAACTTGAAATTTGACTTTTTACTTAAATGCCTCTGCGTCATATCTCAGTACTTTTCTTTTCGTTTTGGAAAAAAAATCCTATCAAGCACAGGTAAATAAGAAGGAGCCAATCCAGAATGCTGTCACATGGCGATCTGACAAAGTGTGAATTAAACTATCACAACTATATGGTCTGGTCTTTTATTTCAAACAGCAGCCCAGCCAGCCAGTATATATCTAACCAATCTCTGAGAGACAAGTCAATCTCTTCTGGCTCTGCCAAATACAGTTTCTTTAGGCAGCTATAGGATAAATCAATCCCTGGATAGCAACAAAAACACAATCAATAAAGCAAGCATGGAAACAAACCACAGAGGAGATGGAACTGACGGACGGAGAGAAGAGAAGGAAGGACGGATGGAGAGGGAGGTCAAGAGAGACGGGCGGAGAGACAAGGATGGAGAGAGGGATGGAGATATGGAAAGAGGGAGGGAGGGAGGGATGGATGGAAAGAGGGGGAGAGAGAGATGGAGGGAGAGGGGAAGAGAGAGAGGGATGGAGAGAGAAAGAGGGGGATGAGAGAGATGGATGGAGAGAGAGGGGGGGATTGTGAGGGCGAGTAGGGGTACATCACATAAAGTACATGGTGAGGAGGAGGAGGAGGAGAGAAAAATAGAAGGAGGAAGGATGAGGAATATTCAGGGAGAGGCGGAGGAGGAGCGCAAATGAGGAGAGAGAGATAGGGGGAAGAGATGGGGAGAGTGAGAGAAAGAGAGATAAAATATTTAAGGAGAGAAAAACGGGAGTGTAGAAGTGATTTATGCTAGCTGTATAATTTTCTACAACGCTGTTCCCCTCTCCCCCCACGCTCTCCTCTTTCTCTCTCTGTCTCCCTCTCTCTCTCTCTCTCTCTCTCTTTCTGCCCACTCCCTCTCTCCTGCCCTCTGTCTCCCTCTCATCCTCCTCCCTCTTTCTCTCTTCTTTCTCTCCTCCTTCCTCAGCCTCATCAGCCAGTGCCCCCCTCCTCCTCTTTTCCACTCTTCCTCCTTCTCTCTAACGCCAAGGCAGAGCCCCTTCCCCTGCCCATCCACCCATCACCATCAACACCACCCTCACCAGGCAACCAATGATTAAGATTCTGCCCTGATGCCGCTGCAGCACTTTGCAAATGGAAGACTGGACATAATCTCCCTAAAATGCTTTTTTTTTATCACCTATTTCCCCTTCATCAGCCTGCCACGATGCACGATTGATAGCTGATGGCACCACTGACAACTCAACATTTTTATGGCCAGATTTATAGGCTATCTGCTCCTGGATTTTTATTGCTCAAACTCTGTAAAAACGCGTATTTCTCAGATAAGGAAAGGGAGCGTGCAGTTTCTTCCGTGCGTATGGAGCGGTATTACACAGACAGATACATGTATGGCTTGTAAGGAAGTAAGACAAGTCCATCACATCACTGCTTTGCAGTCTAGACTGGGATTGGGACGTCTGGGGTTCTGTAGGAGTAATACCGTCATATAATAATACATGCCATTTAGCATACGCTTTTATCCGAAGACACTTACAGTCGAGCTTGCCTACATTTCACGTATGGGTGGTCGTGAGAATCGAACTCGCCATCCTGGCATTGCTCTACCAACTGAGCTACAGAGGACCAGTATTCACACGGGAGTCGTGAGAGGCTGCCACTTTATACTTTATCAGCACGACACAGCATACTGATCTCCTCCTAATCAAATCTGACATCATAGTCAATCAGCGTGATTACTACCCAGTTTTTCCTCACTATTCCCGATTCCACGGGCCACATTAACATTTAACAGTTTGTGAAACAGACAAACATGTCCCATCCAACACACACACAATTGCACTGCTTTCCCATGTCCTACCCCTCATTCGTATTCTAGCTCATAACTCTAACTCACCATGCTTTGCCCTTTATTTCCTACCAACCCAATGAATCAAGTCATCGTCACGTTACCATCAACCGTGTTATCAGGAGCTGCAGCTTTCAGCAGTGCATTTACTCCACAACCGTTATTCGTCAATCTCACGTTCGTAATCACTCATTACAGCTACCGCTATACAGCCACTAAACAGCCATCTCTCAGCGTTTCACCGTAAATCACACAATTTACTGTCGGCACGGCAGCTTATGCGTACATGTGTAAAATGGTTGTCTGCGTGAAAAGCAGTCTTACTTTATTAATATTGTTACGTTTATTTTTTTGCAGGGACATAATCAACATTTCAGTTAAAGTGCCGGTTTTAGCCAGCCGGCTAATTTTCGACAGTCCCTGGGCATGTTATTAAAAACACGCAAAGTGTAAAAACAAACGGACAATGACCAAATACTGTGCAACACATGACAATGAACCATTAGCACGCAGAGCAATAACACAAAAAGCAACCAAACAAAACTAGACAACATGGAAAGCGGCTATACACAGCTAATTCATTTGACTAGGCAAGTCAGTTAAGAACAAACTCATATTTACAATGACGGCCTACACCACCCAAACAATAGGCCAATTGTGCGCAGCCCTATGGAACTCCCAATCCCTTCCGGTTGTGACAGAGCCTGGATTCGAACCACTGAGATGCAGTGCCTTAGACCTCTGCGCCACTCGTGAGCTCGCTCGCTGCTGAGTTCACAACAGTAAGAGAAGCAGTATCGCGTTAATTGGAGCTACTGTATGTTTGGTGACGTTTGGTGAACTGTACAGTGCGGTAAAGATGTACGCATAGTGCGCAGTGTAGAGGTCCCTTAGCCTGCGTCGCACTGATGAAGTGGTCCGGAGGAGCAGACTATACGCTCAACCCAGCTCGACTCAACTCTGCTCACTGAAATCAAATGTATAACCTGGTTTCTCCTCTCCGTTCCTCTCCTCTCTCCATCACACCCTAGATGAGCATGGCAGAGGCCAGACATACAGCATCCAAAGCCCAGACATTCACCCATGGGTACCAGGGTTGGGCTCGATTAACAATTGAATTGAGAATGTCTCATCAATTCCAATTCAATTGTTGAATTTGAATTGAATTTGAATTGAGGTAGTAAACAGGATACAGATTTGCAATTCGAATATGAATTCAGTTAAATTCAATGAAATGAAAATGCCTATTCTATTCTTTATTAGGTGTAGTCTATACAAACATACATCTTGTACATAAAACATCAAACATATCGTTATATACATGCATGTAAAGTATTGTTGAAACAACTAATATTCAGGACAAACTTAAAATGAACGATCAAGGAAAACAAAACCTGTATGCGAATATTCTAATTTATATTTCATGAAACACTTACATTTCGTTCAATATGGGGAAAATAGTATATCTCGTAGAACTAATTAGTGTAGGCCTCATGACCCTGAGGCCTTCAAGAAGAAGCCACACAAACTAAATGTTTCCTGAAAATATAATTTGACTATTCTAAGCACTAAAGTTAAAAGAGTATGTGAACATTTTTCCCAGAGAAAAGTATATTTTGTATCTGGAAGTGTAACCTGTGACATTCATTGAACAGGTTCTGTGACTGACTGGAATTTATTTGAATTGCACTGAATTCAATTCAATTCGAATTTCATCACATGAGTTGAATAGGAGTCGATTGTAAAATTCTAAATTGAGCCCAACCCTGATGGGGACTAGAGTGTGACAGAGTCCCTGCGGGAGGGTGGAGGAGAAGGGTGCGAGGGGGAGAGAGGAAGGGTGAGGGAACCAGCCCGATGAGATCCATGATTAATAGATAGCCAGGACAAGGTAAGGTAATACCTTACATGCTTTAACTGGGCCAGCCCATAATTCATTAGGGTTTCCAAGGCGACGTGTGTGTGTGGGGGGGACATCTAGAAACCTTGCCTGTCATTTGAAAATGTTTTCCATTGATTTAAATATTCTATAAGGAACCTTGTTTGCTGTTTGAAATTGTAACGGCTGTCGTTGGGAATAGAGGACCAAAACGCAGCAGGAATGTGGATGCTCATCTTGTTATTTATTTTAAATAAAGAGAACACCAAAATAACAAAACGAAGAACGCACGAACAACAAAACAGTCTTGTCATGCTCACACAGGCAAAACTAGAAACAACCTCCCACAACACCAAACCAAACAATTACCCATATATAGGACTCTCAAGGAAGCACCTGCCTCCAATTGAGAGTCCAACCCCCATCAACCTAAACATAGAAATACAACAAACCAGAAAGAACATAGAAATACAAAACATAGAACATAGACCAAAACCCGGAAATAATAAATCAAACACCCTACTACATACACCACCACCCCGAAACACATAAACAAAATACCCTCTGCCACGTCCTGACCAAACTACAATAGCAAATAATCCCTAAACTGGTCAGGACGTGACAGAAATAGATGGAAATATTAGATTTTCAAACTTTTTTCCATCACACTAAACACAACATGTGGATTGTTGTAATTGTTTTAAATACTTAAATACTTATCTTCACTAAACAATCAAATCATAAGAGAATTGAAAAGAAAGGAGGAGTTTTTTTCTGTATATTTCCGCAGAGTCACATGTTGTTGTAAATGTTCCGCTCTGTCTCTGTCTTCCGTGCTCTGTGTGTCTGGGGTTCTGGCGTTCCGCTCTGTCTCTGTTTTCCATGCTCTGTGTGTCTGGGGTTCTGGGGTTCCGCTCTGTCTCTGTTTTCCGTGCTCTGTGTGTCTGGGGTTCTGGCGTTCCGCTCTGTCTCTGTTTTCCGTGCTCTGTGTGTCTGGGGTTCCACTCTGTCTCTGTTTTCCGTGCTCTGTGTGTCTGGGGTTCTGGGGTTCCACTCTGTCTCTGTTTTCCGTGCTCTGTGTGTCTGGGGTTCTGGCGTTCCGCTCTGTCTCTGTTTTCCGTGCTCTGTGTGTCTGGGGTTCTGGGGTTCCGCCCTGTCTCTGTTTTCCGTGCTCTGTGTGTCTGGGGTTCTGGGGTTCCGCTCTGTCTCTGTTTTCCGTGCTCTGTGTGTCTGGGGTTCTGGGGTTCCGCTCTGTCTCTGTTTTCCGTGCTCTGTGTGTCTGGGGTTCTGGCGTTCCGCTCTGTCTCTGTTTTCCGTGCTCTGTGTGTCTGGGGTTCTGGCGTTCCGCTCTGTCTCTGTTTTCCGTGCTCTGTGTGTCTGGGGTTCTGGCGTTCCGCTCTGTCTCTGTTTTCCGTGCTCTGTGTGTCTGGGGTTCTGGCGTTCCGCTCTGTCTCTGTTTTCCGTGCTCTGTGTGTCTGGGGTTCTCGGGTTCCGCTCTGTCTCTGTTTTCCGTGCTCTGTGTGTCTGGGGTTCTGGGGTTCCGCTCTGTCTCTGTTTTCCGTGCTCTGTGTGTCTGGGGTTCTGGCGTTCCGCTCTGTCTCTGTTTTCCGTGCTCTGTGTGTCTGGGGTTCTGGCGTTCCGCTCTGTCTCTGTTTTCCGTGCTCTGTGTGTCTGGGGTTCTGGCGTTCCGCTCTGTCTCTGTTTTCCGTGCTCTGTGTGTCTGGGGTTCTGGCGTTCCGCTCTGTCTCTGTTTTCCGTGCTCTGTGTGTCTGGGGTTCTGGCGTTCCGCTCTGTCTCTGTTTTCCGTGCTCTGTGTGTCTGGGGTTCTGGCGTTCCGCTCTGTCTCTGTTTTCCGTGCTCTGTGTGTCTGGGGTTCTCGGGTTCCGCTCTGTCTCTGTTTTCCGTGCTCTGTGTGTCTGGGGTTCTGGGGTTCCGCTCTGTCTCTGTTTTCCGTGCTCTGTGTGTCTGGGGTTCTGGCGTTCCGCTCTGTCTCTGTTTTCCGTGCTCTGTGTGTCTGGGGTTCTGGCGTTCCGCTCTGTCTCTGTTTTCCGTGCTCTGTGTGTCTGGGGTTCTGGCGTTCCGCTCTGTCTCTGTTTTCCGTGCTCTGTGTGTCTGGGGTTCTGGCGTTCCGCTCTGTCTCTGTTTTCCGTGCTCTGTGTGTCTGGGGTTCTGGGGTTCCGCTCTGTCTCTGTTTTCCGTGCTCTGTGTGTCTGGGGTTCTGGGGTGATGGTGGGAATTTTACGAGGTAGAATCTAGGAATGGAAAATGTGCGCCTGAACTTACACGTTTAAATTCAGCTATCTTCCTACTGCCGTAAAGCCAATAGTGCTAACTTCTTCCAGAGACAAGGAGTGCTTCTATTACATAACTATTAAATACAACCTCGAAAATACATCCTCGACAGTCAGTGTTTGTTTTTACAGGTGTGAGTGTGGATCAGCATGACTGTGTGTGTCTTTGCTCTTTGTCTGGAACAGTTTGTGTGCATGTGTGTGTTTCGTCTGTGTGCATGTATGCTTATGTTTCCCTGCATGTGCACACACAGGCATGTCCCTGTTCCTGCTCTGTTTTTGTACTAGGCCTACAGTATCAGTCAAAAGCATGGACACACCTACTCATTCAAGGGTTTTTCTTGATTTTTACTATTTTCTGCATTGTTGAGTAATAGTGAAGACATCAAAACTATGAAATAACACATATGGAATCATGTAGTAACCAAAAAAGTGTTAAACAAATTCTTCAAGGTAGCCATCCTTTGCCTTGATGACAGCTTTGCACACTCTTGGCATTCTCTCAATCAGCTTCACCTGGAATGCTTTTCCAACAGTCTTGAAGGAGTTCCCACATATGCTGAGCACTTGCTGGCTGCTTTTCCTTCACTCTGCGGTCCAACTCATCCCAAACCATCTCAATTGGGTTGAGGTTGGGTGATTATGGAGGCCAGGTCATCTGATGCAGCAGTCCATCACTCTCTTTCTTGGTCAAATAGCCCTTACACAGCCTGGAGGTGTGTTGGGTAATTGTCCTGTTGAAAAACAAATGAAGGTCCCACTAAGCGCAAACCAGATGGGATGGCGTATTGCTGCAGAATGCTGTGGTAGCCATGCTGGTTAAGTGTACCTTGAATTCTAAATAAATCACAGGCAGTGTCACCAGCAAAGCACCGCCACACCATCACACCTCCTCCTCCATGCTTCATGGTGGGAACCACACATGCGGAGATCACTCGTTCACCTACTCTGCATCTCACAAAGACATGGCGGTTGGAACCAAAAATCTCAAATTTCGACTCATCAGACCAAAGGACAGATTTCCACCGGTCTAATGTCCATTGCTCATGTTTCTTGGCCCAAGCAAGTCTCTTCTTATTATTGATGTCCTTTAGTAGTGGTTTCTTTGCAGCAATCTGACCATGAAGGCCTGATTCACGCAGTCTCTTCTGAACAGTTGATGTTGAGATGTGTCTGTTACTTGAACTCTGTGAAGCATTTATTTGGGCTGTAATCTGAGGTGCAGTTAACTCTAATGAATTTATCCTCTGCAGCAGAGTTAACTCTGGGTCTTCCTTTCCTATGGTCATCCTCATGCGAGCCAGTTTCATCATAGCGCTTGATGGTTTTTGCGACTGCACTTGAAGAAACTTTCAAAGTTCTGAACATTTTCCGGATTGACTGACCTTCACGTCTTAAAGTAATGATGCACTGTTGTTTGTCTTTGCTTATTTGAGCTGTTCTTGCCATAATATGGACTTTGTCTTTTACCAAATAGGGCTATCTGCTGTATACCACCCCTACCTTGTCACAACACAACTGATTGGCTCAAACGCGTTAAGAAGGAAAGAAATTCCACAAATGAACTTTTAACAAGGCACACCTGCTAATTGAAAGGCATTCCAGGTGACTACCACATGAAGCTGGTTGAGAGAATGCTAAGAGTGTGCCAAGCTGTCATCAAGGCAAAGGGTGGCTACTTTGAAGAATCTGAAATATAAAATATATTTTGATTTGTTTAACACTTTTTTGGTTACTACATGATTCCATATGTGTTACTTCATAGTTTTATTCTACAATGTAGATTATAGTAAAAAAAAAGAAAAGCCCTGGAATGAGTAGGTGTGTCCAAACTTTTGACTGGTACTGTATATTGCAGCTGTAATTGAGGTCCTGCTGAGGACTTGGCCCCAGGGGTGCCTGAACACACATACACACACACACACACACACACACACACACACACACACACACACACACACACACACACACACACACACACACACACACACACACACACACACACACACACACACACACACACACACACACACACACAGAGGCACACAGGCACACAGAAGAGAGAAAGTATACATTTTTTCTAAGTCATGGGACTATTTCAACATTCTTTAACACCCCCTCCCACAGGACACTCACATTTACCACAATCGTTGTGGTTTGTGTCAACAGGATATCACAGGATATCTCTCTCTCACACGCGCACATACACACGCACACACGCACGCACGCACACACACACACACACACACACACACACACACACACACACACACACACACACACACACACACACACACACACATCTTCATTTTACTGTCTCAAGTCAAATCTTTAGCCATTTCACGAGCTTCACACTTTCCTACCCAGGTTATACTCTTCTGCTATATTGTTTAAAGGCAGTTCAAAGTTCAAATCTAACCATCTCTTTCTCTGCAGGTCAACTTTCCGGATGTGGAGAAAGTTGAGTGGATGAACAAGGTAGGTAGTGTACACACACACACACACACACACACACACACACACACACACACACACACACACACACACACACACACACACACACACACACACACACACACACACACACACACACACACACACACACACACACACACACACACACACACACACAGGCTACTCTCCCCATGAGGCCCAAGGTAGCGGGTAAAGGCTCCATCCTGCCCTCAGCCCTCCTTCTAGAACTTAATTGCTCTAATCGTTCCCTGTAATTGCCGTTGCATTCTCAGACCAACAGGGCTTTATAGAGGTGTAATGAACAGCTATGCCTTGATAGCAGCTCTGGATAAACAGACACAGCACAGCATAGCTCCATGTAGTTTCGATGAAATTGAGAGCTATTTCTCTGTAGCACAATTTGGCTAACTGAGACACATCCAGATAGTTCCCATTTTCCAAAACAAAGTCAGGAACATGTTGTTGTTGCATACAAAAGAACAATGGGACTACAGGCCCACACAAGGTCCATATAACGCACCTCTCTGTCAGCAGCAGCTGGGATTTAGAGTGGATCTGTATGGCAAAGAAATGGGAATTAATGCATCACCTCATTGACATCCCACATCATCCTACACACGATGTATCCAGTGGATAGGACACAACAAAGGTAGACAAGGGGGCTGTATTGATTTTAACCCTGGTCTAATCTAAAAGGCTGCTACTACCTATTAAAAAACCCTCTTACTAGGAAAACAACCAATCACGTAACTGTCTTTGGTTGCCCACTTTTAATAAATCTCTTCAAATCCATCAGTAATACGCAGCGGTGTGTGTGTGTGTCAATGTGTGTGTGTGTGTGTGTGTGTGCGTGTGTGTGTATGTGTGTGTGTGCAACTCACATGTTCCGAAGCCTGCTCTTTAGGACACTCCTCATTAGTGTGAATATTAATGAGAGGGAGGGGAGGGAGGAAGGAGGGGAAGATGGGAAGAAAAATGTAAAAGGAATTTGGAAGAGCTTTTTAAAGGGGACATTTCATCAGAATGGTTTTATTTTTTTATTTTTTTGCGGTCCTCTGAAGGCTCGTAACTGGCGGTCTATGAAGAGAGACATGCCGCAGTGGGGCTTCATTTAAAACCAGAAAGGTCACTGCGCTGAGAAAAGGTCTTCGGCTCAGCCAAAAATATAAAATGAGAAGGAAAGAAAAGAAAAGAGAGAGGTGGAGGAGGAGGGAAAAGTGGAGCGAGAGAGAGGGGAGAGGGAGAGGTTTAAATGAAAGACATACGACCATTATGGAAAGAGAGAGGGATAGCGGGGCACGCAAAAATGGAAAAGAAGGATGTCAGCAATGTAACATTTAAAAAAGAGGATAATGAACAAGAAGAGAATTGAAGTAGAACGGAAATGTTGTCGGCCCAGGCAGCATCAAAACAGATGCGAGGAGGGATTGCCATCTTTTTATTTACACCAGTGGTCTTTTTCCACAGTCATTTATTATAATGGACAACCATTTGGAATATTCCAAAGCTATACCCAATCACAGAGTTGGAACGCCGATCTGTCCACCAATCTGTGCTGGCATAGCGCAGGCCCTTCAATGCCTGGTCGGAGTCTGGACTGAGCCCTACAGTCAGATGGGAAATTAACTTAGCCATTTGGAATTCAGAATAGACACGAATAACAATGACTTTCACAAACCAAATGTCTACTTCACAATCAGTGGCATAGAAAAAAAGACAACAAATTCATAGAAAGGCAAGTTTGTTTATTTAATTGAAATACTGTAGAGTCCATCATGTCACTAAATGTTGCCCTTGCTATGTTGTCACCGCCACCACCCACCCTCCAGTTCTAACCGTACCTACAACGTTCCTCCAACCAAGCACCACCCCACACCCTCAATCACTAGTTTATCTATGAGCTCAGTGGAATTATCCACTGGATTTCTGACTGCACCACATTGCACGAAAGCCCACACCAGCCTAGTGGCTGGACACAGCAGCATTCTAATGTCAAGCCTCCGACGCTCTGCACAGATAAGACGGCTTTGGTTTTAATGCCCCTAGCACACCGAGATGCACCGGGCTCACTTGTAAAACGGAATGCCCCGTTCGCTTGTAAAAGCAGGCAGCCCAGGAGAAGGGGAGGAGGGAGGATGGGGGAGGGGAGGAATAAAGGAAGGGAAGAGAAGGAATTTCATTTCGGAGGGTTATCAATTTTCTCCTCTCAAATTCCCAATCCGTTCCCCATCTCTTTTAAAAACGAATTCCCAATTCCAATCACAACTGCAATAAAGCATATCTTGTTAAAGGGGCCAGAGTCCGACCTTAGGCTTGTCTATATTGAATGCCTGCTGCCTGTTGGCCCACTTTGCCTTGAAATACTGCAGCGCAGGGCAGCCAAAGCACAGCCCGTCTAGAGTGATATAAAAACTGCAGAGAGGGCCCCCAATCACTATGCCTGTGGGAGCTTCATCCTAGCTGCCTCCTCCTGCCATTCAGTGGGTGTTTATTTGGATCAGAGGGACCACAGCAGAGCAGAGCGTGAGAGAGAGAGGGGAATTGGGGATTGTCCTGTCCTGTATGTGGGTGTGTTGTGTAATGAGGTGGTGGTTCTGTGCCAGTCAGTGTTGGAGGGGGAGCCAGACCAAGGAACTCAGGGGTACAGGGGAGGTGTTGGCTTGTGTGTGTGTCTGTGTGTCATTGCCAGCGGCATCTCGCGTGTGTTTCCCCTCTTCCATCTTCCTCACTTCCAGCTCCGCTCAGGCATGGCCAGTGTCTGATCAGATGGCCGATCAAACACTAATCATTCCCTCACGGCCCATAGTGAAGTAAAGCTGTCATTAATTTTGCGGAATTACATCAAATGTGAGGCATTCTTTATGTGTCTGGGAGGCCGCGAGACAGTTATACGATGTGGGGCTGCTGCGCTAGGCAGATGGGGCAGCTCGGCCGTGCATACTAAATACCCACCCACCGTCCGTCCATCCCCCACTCCTCTCCTCCACTCCCTCCCCCTGTTCTGCTCTCAGCTCAGTGGCTCTGTCTATCACTTCTCCTGTCCTTTGCTCCTCCTTTCCTCCACCGCCATCCTCCCTCCCTTCCCCTGTTCTGCCCTCCTTTCAGTCACTTACCCTCTCCTATCCTCCTTTCTTTGTCCTCTACCCTTCCAGTGCCTTTGCTCAACTAAATTATTATATAACCCTTATTGTTTACGCCCTGACCCCCCCCCCCCCCCCCCCGATTTTTATTATTTAACTGCTGCCCTTGTGTGTCTAAAGCGCTCCATTTTGTGGTGAGCTTGGAATATGTTCTAAATATTCTGGCATCTAGTCAGTCATCCGCCGCTGCTCAAAATACTTGAAATGCAGAAGTAGGCTAGAAAAGGTTGCAAGACCTTTGCAGCTACTGCGTATCTCAAATCATCAAGAGATGTGTAAGCGACCACTACCCTTGATTTGACTTGACATCTGCCGTTCCCTTTGAGCGAGACAGTCAGGTCACCCAGACTGAGACGTGACCTACAACCTGCAAGTCGTTTCTAACGTCTTGACATACTCTACATCCAAAGGCCATCTCTTACCAGTCCGGCCAGCGGTAGACACTAGACAGTGTACTACTAGACACAGAGGCCAAAATAACATCACAGTGGTCATGTTGTGATATGTTGGGTTGCTGCAATAAAATAAGCAGGATACCTTTGACCAGGTTAGTCTCTATACTGAAAAATAGCCAAATCAACACCAGCCCACTATTCTCTACCCGGGCACCCGCACAACTTCTCAATACTGATTCTATAAAAATAAATCAATAAAAAAAGAATTGGAGAGGGGGTGAAGGCGGAGGAGAGGAAAGGAGGGTGTGGCGAAGAGAGAGAGTTTTGACAGGAGACAGCCGGCAGCTGGACCCGCAGTCAGAAGACTGGGCGTGATCCAACAAGGTCTGTAGCACACTGTCCGACAACCATGAATCACTTACTGTAGCTCCTCTTTGTGTGTGTGTGTGTGTGTGTGTGTGTGTACGTGTGTGACACCCAACTCCACTCTGTTAAAACCCATCTTAACACTCTTTATAGGCTACTCTCATACAGTACACTGTATGTCTGCGAACAATGAACTTCTAATAGTCACCTCCTTCGGATCGCTACAATGTGTCCATATCAAGGGACCAACCCTCTGACGAGTGGGCTGGTGTTGTTCATGTGAAATTAGAAGCAATAGGAGGTACAAAAACGATTGTAGGTTCTTGTAGGAGTGACGTCACCTGTCAGAAGACAATGAAGTCAGGGGCACCGTGTACTGACGTCATTTGAATGTGCCTACTGTGTTGTGTTAAAGTGAAATAACGCGCAATAAATGGCCAAGCAAAAGAGGAAGGGTGCATTTGCTCATTTTCTTTATATATCATATCAGCATATCAACATTTCCCATCATTCCAGCCGTGAGCTGACAATTTCCAGTTCTGACTTGCAAGAACAGACTGAATCAGGCATGGTGAAGGCATCTGGCTAGTGTCTGCATCAGCTAAGAGTGGAGGCTCTGGAAGGCTCACGCAGAAGGTTTGGTTAAAGTACACTGCCATCTGGTGTCTACTGAAGCAGATTGTACTGGGACCACGTGGCGCCAATCACAATTCTCCACCCTTCTCGCAAAGTGTGCACTTGCACACTTCCCATCATGGATTTACCAACTGTGAAACACCCTGTAGCATGTGAGCTCTGCCATGTCATACGGCATTTGGATGTACCTTTTTAAATGATCTTGAAAAGTTTATTCAAGTAAGACCTTTTTGGATTCTTGTAAATAACAGAGTTTAGTCTTATCATCATTTACTGTAGCTTACATATGGACATCATGCATTACCGCGTTGCAAATAAACCCTTTTGCACTTGAAGACCATTTGCAAGCCTACTTTAGTTTAAAGTTTCACATTTGATTAGTCGTATGTACGGGATACACGTGGTATATACCGTCCAATGAAATGCTTACTTGCAGGTTCCTTGTCGACAATGCAACAACAATAAGAAATAATACAAGATAAGAATACGAACATAAAGTGAATGACTCAGTAGAATAGAATAAACACATGAGCATAACTATAATACAGGAAGACACAATTTATAGTCCAATATTCAATCAATCAATCAATCAATCAATCAATCACATTTATTTATAAAGCCCTTTTTACATCCGCCGATGTCACAAAGTGCTAAGCAGAAACCCAGGAACCTTGGAAGAAACCTAGAGAGGAACCAGGCTAGGAGGGGTGGCCAGTCCTCTTCTGGCTATGCCGGGTGGAGATTATAACAGAACATGGCCAAGATGTTAAAATGTTCATAGATGACCAGCAGGGTCAAATAATAATAATCACAGTGGTTATAGAGGGTGCAAAAGGTCAGCACCTCAAGAGTAAATGTCAGTTGGCTTTTCATAGCCGAGCATTCAGAGTTAGTGTAACGCTCGCCGTTAGGGAGAGAAGTGGACCAAGGCGCAGTGTGGTAAGTGTTCATGATACATTTATTTCACAACACACTCAAACAAAATAACAGTGAAAAAACGAACGCACACAGTTCTGTCAGGCACAGGTGCTAGACAGAAAACAATCTCCACAAACACAGGTGGAAAACAGGCTGCCTAAGTATGATTCCCAATCAGAGACAACGATAGACAGCTGCCTCTGATTGGGAACCACACTCGGCCCAAAAACAAAGAAACAGAAAACATAGATTTCCCCACCCGAGTCACACCCTGACCTAACCAAACATAGAGAATAATAAGGATCTCTACGGTCAGAGCGTGACAGTTAGAGACAGCAGGTGAGGTTTAGAGAGAGAGTCAAAAACAGCAGGTACGTCCGGTGAACAGATCAGGGTTCCATAGCCGCAGGCAGAACAGTTGAAACTGGAGCAGCAGCACGACCAGGTGAACTGGGGACAGCAAGGAGTCATCAGGCCAGGTAGTCCTGAGGCATGGTCCCAGGGCTCAGATCCTCCGGGAGGGGAGGGAGAGAATGTACTTAAGGAGGGAGTGTACTTAAATTCACACAAGACACCGGATAAGACAGGAGAAATACTCCAGATATAACAGACTGACCCTAGACCCCCGACACATAAACTATTGCAGCATAAATAAATGTGTTTTGGGGAATGGGGGACTGGGGAGCAAGTGTTTAAATTGTGCAGTATTTACCAATTATAATTGGTGCATTCAGAAACTATTCAGACCCCTTCCCTTTTTCCACATTTTGTTGCGTTACAGCCTTATTCTAAAATGTATTAAATCATTTTTTCCCACATCAATCTACCCACAATACACCATAATAACAAAGCAAAAACAAGTTTTTAGAAATGTTTGCAAATGTATTACAAATAACAGCATTGGCTGTGTGCTTAGGGTCGTTAGAAGGTGAACCTTCGCCCCAGTCTGAAGTCCTGAGCACTCTGGAGCAGGTTTTCATTAAGGATCTCTCCATACTTTGATCTGTTCATCTTTCCCTCAATCCTGACTAGTCTCCCAGTCCCTGCCGCTGAAAAACATCCCCACAGCATGATGCTACCACCACCATGCTTCACCGTAGGGATGGTATTGGCCAGGTGATGAGCAGTGCCTGGTTTCATCCAGACGTGACGCTTGGCATTCAGGCCAAAGAGTTCAATCTTGGTTCATCATACCAGAGAATCTCCATTAGGTGCCATTTGGCAAACTCCAAGCGGGCTGTCATGTGCCTTTTACTGAAGAGTTGCTTCCTTCTGGGCACTCTACCATAAAGGCCTGATTGCTGCTGTGCTGCAGAGATGGTTGTCCTTCTGGAAGGTTCTCCCATCTCCACAGAGGAACTCTGGAGCTCTGTCAGAGAGACCATCGGGTTCTTGGTCACCTCCCTGACCAAGGACCTCCCCCAATTGCTCAGTTTGGCCGGGCAGCCAGCTCTAGGAAGAGTCTTGGTGGTTCCAAACTTCTTCCACTGTGTTCTTGTGGACCTTCAAGGCTGCAGAATTTGTTGATACCTTTCCCCAGATCTATGCCTCGACACAATCCTGTCTCGGAGTTCTACAGGGAATTTCTTCGACCTCATGGCTTGGTTTTTGCTCTGACATGCTGTCATAAACGTTGAAGCCGTGTTGAATGGACCAAACTGCAGGCGGAATGTGGATACTCATCTTTTAATGTAAAGAATAATAAATTAAAGCAAAGTATACACAGGAAAACAATAAACACGGAACTCACGACAGGCTAACAGGCTTACTACAAACAAAAAGACTAGCAGTGTTAGCACAACCACCCACAAACCCAAGTGACAAACATACTCCTAAATATATGACTCCCAATCAGGAACAACGATCACCAGCTGTCCCTGATCGGGAGCCACACAGACCCACATAGAAATACAACACCCAGAACACACATACACAGACATACTCTGCCACGTCCTGACCAAAACTACACAACAACACCCTCTGCTGGTCAGGACGTGACAGTACCCCCCCCCCTAAAGGTGCATACCCCGAATGCACCTAAAAAAGAAACCACAAAATCCCCCAAAACCACAACAAAAACAAATACCCCCTAAACAATAAGGGAGGGAAGGGAGGGTGGCTGCCGTCAACGACGGCACTGTGTTACACCCTCCCTCCCCAACCCACCTATCATGGAGGTGGCTCTGGTTCCGGCCTCCTGCCCTCCAGGTTGTAGGCAGACTCATTGGGGTCCGGGTTGTAGACAGACTCAATCCGTTGTGGATCGTGGGCAGGTTCCCTCATTTCCACGCTGTAGGCAGACTCATTCAATATACAGTTAGTCACATTCAGTTCTGAGTCGTAGGTAGACTCCTTCGGTTCCGGGTCGCAGACAGACTCACCCAGTTCTGGGTCATAGGCAGACTCCCTCGATTCCGGGTCGTAGGCAGACTCCCTCGGTTCCGGGTCGCAGGCAGACCCCTTCGGTTCCAGGTCGCAGGCAGACTCCCTTGGTTCCGGGTCGCAGGCAGACTCCCTTGGTTCCGGGTCACAGGCAGACTCCTTTGGTTCCGGGTCACAGGCAGACTCACCCGGTTCCGGGTCACAAGCAGACTCCCTCGGTTCCGGGTTGCAGGCAGGCTCCCTCGGTTCCGGGTCACAGGCAGACTCCCTCGGTTCCGGGTTACAGGCAGGCTCCCTCGGTTCCGGGTCGCAGGCAGACCCCTTTGGTTCCGGGTCGCAGGCAGTCTCCCTCGGTTCCGGACTAGACACTGTTGCCGGATACTCTGGACTGCACACTGTTGCCGGATACTCTGGACTGCACACTGGTGCCGGATACTCTGGACTGCACACTGGTGCCGGATACTCTGGACTGCACACTGGTGCCGGATACTCTGGACTGCACACTGGTGCCGGGCTCTTGAGGCTGGGCCGACGCACTGGAAGCCTGGTGCGTGGGGCTGGTAGAGGTGGTACCAGGCTGAAGACACGCACCCTAGGGCTAGTGCGAGGAGCGGGAACAGGCTAAATAGGACTAGGCCGACTCATGGGAAGCTTGGTCCGGGTTGCTGGTACTGGTCGTGCCATACTGGAGGTACTCACTTCCGGGATAGCACGAGAGGCGGGAACCGGAAAGACTGGGCCATGGAGGCGCACAGGTGGCCTTGACCGCACCGCCTGTACAACCCGTCCTGGCAGGATGTAACTAGCAGCCCTGTACGAGCGGGGTGCTGGTACAGGGCGAACTGGGCTGTGCAGGGGCCTGATGGTTGCCGTGCGTAGAGCAGGAGTAGGGTAGCCTGGTCCTAGGAGGCGTACCGGCGACCAGATGCGCTGCGCAGGCATCCTCCTACCAGGCTGGATGCCCACTCTAGCACGGCATCTGCAAGGGGCTGGAATGGCGCGCAACGGACTCTGCGTGCGTATGGGTGAGATAGTGCGCACCTCAGCAAAACACAGCGCCCTCCACTCCATACGCTCCTCCACATAATCACGGGTAGCTGGCTTATGGCTCTTTCTTGGCCTAGCCAAACTACCCATGTGCCCCCCCCCCCAAATAATTATTGGGGGTGCCTCTCCGGCTTCCTCGTCAGTCGTGTACCCCGGTAGCGTTCCCGGTCCGCACCAGCCTTTCGCCGTTCCTCCCTCTCTCTTTCCACCTGTCCCCATGGAAGGCGATCCTTTCCAGCCTGGATCTCCTCCCAAGTGTAGGAGCCTTTTCCCTCCAAGATCTCCTCCCAGGTCCATTTCTCACCATAGTCCATGTACTCAGCGTTCCTCTCCTTTTTCCGCTGCTTGGTCTTGTTTAGGTGGGTGGTTCTGTCATAAACTTTGAAGCCGTGTTGAATGGACCAAACTGCAGGCGGAATGTGGATACTCATCTTTTAATGTAAAGAATAATAAATTAAAGCAAAGTATACACAGGAAAACAATAAACACGGAACTCACGACAGGCTAACAGGCTTACTACAAACAAAAAGACTAGCAGTGTTAGCACAACCACCCACAAACCCAAGTGACAAACATACTCCTAAATATATGACTCCCAATCAGGAACAACGATCACCAGCTGTCCCTGATCGGGAGCCACACAGACCCACATAGAAATACAACACCCAGAACACACATACACAGACATACTCTGCCACGTCCTGACCAAAACTACACAACACCTTCTGCTGGTCAGGACGTGACACATGCACTGTCAACTGTGGGATCTTATATAGACAGGTGTGTGCCTTTCCAAATCATGTCCAATCAATTGAATTTACCACAGGTGGACTCCAATCAAGTTGTAGAAACATCTCAAGGATGATCACCGAAAACAAGATACACCTGAGCTCAATGTCGAGTTTCATAGCAAAGGGTCTGAATACTTATGTAAATAAGGTATTTCTGTATTTATTTGTAATTAATTTGCAAAAATGTCTAAGCACCTGTTTTCACTTCGTCATTATGGGGTATTGTGTTTAGATTGATGAGGAAAAACAATTATTTAATTCATTTTAGAATAAGGCTGTAATCTAAGAAAATGTGGAAAAAGAGAAGGGGTCTGAATACTTTCCGAATGCACTGTATGTCTGTGTGGGTGTGTGTATATCTGTATGGGTGTGTGGGTGAGTGAGTGCATGTGTGCTAAGGTGAGTAGATCTCCTGGATGTATTGGGTTGTCTTCACCCCCCGCTGGAGGGCCTTGTGGCTGTGGATGGAGCAATTCTTGTACCAGGCCATGATGTAACCTTTCAGGATGCTCTCGATGGTGCAGCGGTAGTATTTGAAGAGCACCTGGTTGGCATTCCACATTTCTTCAGCTGCCTTAGGAAGTAGAGACGCTGTTGTGCCCTCTTGACAAGAGTGGTGGTCTGGCTAGTTCATGTCAAGTCCTCAGAGGAAATTAAAACTGCTGACTCTCTCTACTGCAGTCCTGTTCATGTGGATTGAGCATTGATGTGGATCTGCTTCCTGAAGTCAACAATCAACTCTGCTTTGCTGACGTTGAGGGAGAGGTTGTTGTCCTGGCACCACAAGTTCACTTATCTCCTCCCTATAGGCTGACTCGTTGTTGTTGGCTATCAGGCCTACAACCATGGTGTCGTTCGCAGACTTGATGATGGACTTGGGGTCGTGCAAAGCCACGCAGTCGTGGGTGAACACGGAGTACAGCAGAAGGCTGAGGACACACCTATGGGGGGCCCCTGTGTTAAGAGTCAGTGTTGAGGAGGTGTTGTCGCCAATCCTCACAGCCTGTGGTCTGCCCCTCAGGAAGAACAGTATCCAGTTGCAAAGGGTGGTGTACAAACCCAGGGCTCTAAGCTTGGTGTCAAGCTTAGAGTGAACCATAGTGTTGAATCAGTGGAGGCTGGTGAGGGGAGGACGGCTGATAATAATGACTGGAACGGAGCGAATAGAATGACATCAAACACAAGGAAACCATGTGTCGGATGTATTTGATCCATTCCATTTATTCCGTTGGTGCCACCAACCTCCTGTGTATTGAATGCTGAACTGTAGTCAATGAACAGCGTTCTCACACATGTGAATAGCGATGGAAATGGCATCCTCCGTGGATCTGATGGAGCGGTAGGCAAATTAGAGAGGGTCCAGTGGAGTGGGATGTCAGCCTCTCGAAGCACTTCATGATGACCGGAGTGAGTGCGACAGGGCGATAGTCAATTGGCCATGTCACCTTGTTTTTCTTGGTCACTGGGACGATGGTGGTCTCCTTGAAGCAGGTGGGGACTACAGCCTGGGACAGGATGAAGATGTCCGTGAAGACACCCACCAGCTGGTCAGCACACACTCTGAGGACGCGGCCAAGGATACCATCTGGGCCGGCGGCTTTGTGAGTATTCATGCTTTTTAGAGTTTTTCTCATGTCAGCCTTGGAGAGGGAAAGCACCTGGTCGTCCGGAGCATCGAGAGTCGTCCTGGATGGCTCGGTATTGGCTGCCTCGACGCGAGCATACAATGTGTTAAGCTCGTCTGGGGGAGGCTTCGGTGGGCACCACACAGCTGGATTTGCCATTGTAGTCTGTGATAGTCTGTAGTCCTTTCCACATGCGTCGCGAGTCGAACATCAATTCAAGTTTGAGTCGGTATTGTATTTTTACGTACCTAATGGATTGACGGAGCTCGTATCTGCTTATCATTGTACGTGTTACTTGCCATTTAGTAATCTGGGTTTGTTCTGCTGACATTGAATGCTGCAGTACGGGCTCTCAGCATGGTACGGATTTCTCCGTTCATCCAGGGTTTTTGGTTGGGGTATGTCCGGATTGTTATTGTGGGTACAACATCAAAAACACATTTCCTAATGAAGCCTGTGACTGACGATGTATATTACTCAATGTTTATGGATGAGTCCTAGGTGGATGATCCTTTGAACATATTCCAGTCAGTATTGTCAAAACAGTGCTGTAGCATTGAGTCTGCCTCCTCTGTCCAGCACCTCACTATTCTCTATGTTGGTGGCTCCCTCTTGAGTTGCTGGTTGTAGGTGGGGAGTATACATCTGCCTTGGCTACTCTGGGTCCACTATTTTACAAACATGTATATCTAATATTTATAAACATTTTCGTAAGCGTTATAAACATTAATAAGTAGGCTATGACAGTGTATAAGCAGAATATACTGTCAACACATGTTCACACCAGGGAGAGAGAGAGCGAGAGAGAAATGCTTATTATAGTATGCTAGCACTCCATCCCAAATGGAGTGTTGTCATGTAATACTACCTCTCCTATGTTAGTCATGTCTGTTCATCTGCCAATGTTGGCATGCAAGCCATGCTCAAGTGTCACTCAGGAGTGAATTAAGACTTCTGTTTTTCCTGGAGATGGGCAAGTAAATCATAGGCTACTCATTTTACAGGACCAAACAAGACCATATTGGGAGCAGGCAGCTATGACAGACAGTATTACAGCAATTTGACATTTCGTTGTTGTCGCAAATGCAACGCATCACGGTTGCTTTCATCGAAAGCAATTCATATTAAACCTGATGAGTTGTTTTTCACTGCGCATCGATGACGTCGCGCTTTATAATAGGACCGTTAATATTAAGGCCATGACATGACCAATGAGAGTGCGTGCGTAATGCAATCGGCGAGAAAAGAATATGAACCAGCCATGGACGCGGAAAATCATCAAATTACAGAACGCGATTTCCCGTATCCGACCTTCGAGCGTCTCCTCTGTATTTGGGGGTTGTAGTTTTCATCCTATAATTTCTAGCTTCCGATCTCTGCTTCATCCAGTATAAAGAACAGCAGTTCCCATAATACAGCAAAACACACCACCACTGTGATGCGTGTGTTTTTGTTATTGTTGTAGGTTAGTGGAACAGCTGAGAGCGAAGAGACATCGTTGTGCGTCTTTAAAACACGTTGAATCGTTTTCTGACACGGATGGACTTTGTCTGCCTTTAATCTAAATAGGGACGGCTCAATAGGACAATCTGCAGAGCAAACAGACCAGAATACGGTGAGTCTCAGTCAAATAAACTCTGACTCTGTATCTGCGTAGAGTTCTCCCTATGCAGAAACTAACACAAAGGAAAACGAGCAAATTGTCCTATTTGGTACAGGTATTTGTTGATGGCCCATACCTTTTCTTTAATACATTACACTACGGTGAGATCGGTTAACGGTCCCGATGGTCCTGATTATTGGCTTTTGCGCAACAAGGGAGTCGCGCACTGGATCGCACACAACGTGGGTTTCTTTTTCCACTGGAGTCTATTATTGCGCACACTGGAGACTGCAGCTGCTAGGCTAGTGGGCCTTGTCTTGACACGAATCTCGTGCGGTGTAATTTGAACATTCTTTTTTTTTTTTGACGTTTAGAGATATTTTTGTTATATAATAGAATAAGTCATTTATTACCACAGATTGTATTGTTTGTGGGCTTTTGCTCATTTCTAACAAAATAAACAGAACACAAACATGAATTAATGCTCGTGTCAAGTGGACTAACGGCTGCAAGTTGTGTGTGTTGTGCTAAATAATGCGTTATACATGGTTTATTACCTCCTACACTTTCTCAAGAGTTCTCACTATTTACACTTTTGTAATCTCAGTAATATGGAGCATATGTTAGCCAAATATGTTAGATATAGTCCTAATGCGCCATGTAGTTGTTTAATACAATGCTCTTATTAATTTAGTTAGAGATTGCATTGTATTACTGGGATTTAGACTGACACCTGTCATCATTTATCCCTGCCAGTACAATAGTGAAAGATATCAAATGTATGTTGGCTACTCTGCCTGGATACTAGTCCCACGTGGCTGTTGATTTTTAAACAAGAAGTGAACAGTAGGTCTATATGTATGTCGACACGTGACTGGAGTGACAAGGTCTTCCCCTGAGCAAGGCAGTTTTCCAGCTGTTCCTAGGCCGTCATTGTAAATAAGAATTTGTTCTTAGCTGACTTGCCTAATTAATTAAAGGTTAAGTAAAAATAGAGTGCTGTACAATAACAGCAAGGTGTTGAGCAACGGCTGTAATAAATAGTCCACGTGTCAGTGTTGTTTTCGTGTATTATGGTAGTTATGGGCTTAACTGTCATCTAGATTTTACTTGCCGGGGGGGTGGGTGCCCTTCCCCCATGCTTTTCCATGCCCTCCATATGGTCACTGAGAGGAGATCATCTTTCACTGAACAAACACTCCCCGAGTAGACTCTTTCTCTCTTTCTCTTTCTCTCAGCAGTTTGTTTCACAGCAGTCACCTCTCACCTACTTCTCCATATGCTCATCTGAACAGGTCCCTGGGTACATTAGTCAAATACTTTCAAATAGTTGAAGTTATTTGAGGTGTGCTTGATTTAACTTCAAGTGTACAATTTGGTGACTACTCTATTGGTTCTGTTGTACCAAACCACACAATCAAATGTATTTGAAAGTGTTTGAAACACAGGTCTCAGGTTTGGTGTCTACCTGTGATTATTATAGCTGTTGTCAAATGAAATGTCATTGTAACATGTATCTTTTTTTCTCTGTCACACCTGTATCCCCACAGGTACTCACCAGTGTTATTGTGTTGCCATGGAGAAGGCTTGGAGGGTGGAGTTTAGGAACGTGGGTAGTAGCTACTTCCCTCAGAGCCGCGTGGAGTGCCACTACAGTATCAGCTCACAACATACCTGGGCCAGCCATGACTGGGTCGGACTCTTCAAGGTATACGGTTAACCTGATAAATTAGTAAAACCCACCCCGAGGAGTGGAAATCAAGTGAAATGCACAACTGATTTTTTCAATGTTCCTGTATATATTAATATTTTTGTGTGTTTTTTGTCTCCCTGTCTCTCTCCCCTTGTCTGGCTCCCTCAGGTGGGATGGTCGTCAGTGAAGGACTACCACACCTTTGTTTGGGCCCTGGCCCCAGAAGGCTACCAGGAGGGCACAGATGTCAACTGCTGTGTTAACTTCCAGGGTACTAGTCCCTCTCTTTGAACCCTCCCTCTATTTCATACAAAGTGTGCCTGGTCAACATTCACACTGTTCAGAAAGTAGTGTACACATATTCATTATTGTTCTTTTTAATTTAACCTTTATTTAACCGGGCAAGCCAGTTAAGAACAAATTCTTATTTACAATGACAGCCCACCAGGGAACAGTGGATTAACTGCCTTGTTCAGGGGCAGAATGACATATTTTTACCTTGTCAGCTCAGGGATTTGATCCAGCAACCTTTTTGGTTACTGTCCCAACACTCTAACCACTAGGCTATCTGCCGCCCCAAGGTCATTAACTTGCAGGGTCATCAAATAAAGATAGATATCCACACTCACTAAAAGTGTGAGACCATTCAACAGTCTGCTGGTATCTGTCTTTATTTCACAACATTCATACTCTGCCAAGGTCTGTAAGGAAACGCTCCAACTTTGGATTAGTTTTACAGTAAATTGAATTACCCTGTTGAAGGGTTCTATAGGCTCGTGACTGATATTTAAAGCAGAGACAGGACTCAATAAGTTACATAGTGTTACAGAGAGGAGACGATCAGATTGTTTCTCTCTCTCGCTCTCTCTCTCGGTTTGAATTTAAATCAGTCTTTGTTTGGCTCTGATTGAATTCCTTTAAGAAGTAGAAGGTTGAGTAATGAGGATGAGAGAGACAATGGTACAAAGACCAGACCAGACTGAATAACCAACCGTACATTACACTAAGGCAGTCAGGAGTGAATAGAGAGCACAGAGTGAAAAGTGTCCTTTTAACATTACAGCACAGTAGCTTGCAGACTTTATACTGTGTATAAAGTGTCCTCCGTCGTCTCAGTGACAGTGCAAGCTGAGGAACTACAGATAGCCCTCGAAAGCCAGGCAGAGCAGCTGTGTCATTGAGTTGTGTCAAGGAGATGAACAGCTATCAATGACACTGCCATTTATCATCTGCGGTGAGGACTGAGGAGACAGAGTAAATGCAGAAGCCAGGCGTCTGATGTAGTCAAAGCACATTCAGGATTATGCCCACTTGTCACAGAGGAGGTTGGTTATCTATAGCGCATGCAGTGGTGGAAAAAGTACCCAACAGTCATACTTGAGTAAAAGTAAAGATACCTTAATAGAAAATGACTCAAGTAAAAGGGAAAGTCACCGAGTAAGATACTACTTGAGTAAAAGTATTTGGTAAAAAAATATACTAAAGTATCAAAAGTATAAGTAAAAGTATCAATAATTTCAAATTCCTTATATTAAGCAAACCAGACGGCACAATTTTCTTGTTTTTTTCATTTACTGATGGGGCACACTCCAACACTCAGACATAATTGACAAACATATGTGTTTAGTGAGTCCGCTAGATCAGAGGCAGTAGGGATGTTCTCTTGTTAAGTGTGTGAATTTGACAATTTTTCTGTCCTGCTAAGCATTCAAAATGTAATGAGTACTTTTGGGTGTCAGGGAAAATGTACATTATTTTCTTAGTAATGTATTAAAGTAAAAGTTGTAAAAAATATATAGATAGTAAAGTAAAGTACAGATACCCAAAAAATGACTTAAATAGTACTTTAAAGTATTTTTACTTAAGTACTTTACACCACTGTGTACATGTCATCATAACTGAAATCATGGCCATAAATACATCTTTAGCATTATAAGCATATATACATCTAGATCAATAATCCATTGACCATTTCACTCTCCCACTCCCTTCCCCCCTCTTGCAGCCTCCTATCTGCCCAAGTCCAGTTCCCAGCAGTACCAGTTTGTGTACGTCGATGGGAAGGGAGAGGTGTGCTCTGCCAGCTCCCAGTTTACCTTCAGCGCCCCTAAGCCTTTGGAGGACCTGGTCACCCTGGAGGAAGGAGCCCACGGAGAAGAGGGGGGGACTGACATGCTTCTGGTCGTACCCAGGGCCGAGCTACTGCAGGTGGGCATAAGGGAGTGCAGGTGCGAGAGAGAGAGAGAGAGAGAGAGAGAGAGAGAGTACTGTAGAGGGAAGTCCATATCCTCTTTCAGTTATAGAGTGGGTGAATGAACGTTGATGAAATGAATAGGCAGAGGTGAGAATCAATAGTCAATTACAAAGAGATAGAGGATGGAAATGGATAATCTTTTAGGCACTTAATGTTTTCTCTCTCCCTCCAGAGTCGCCTGCAAGAGTGTCTTCGGGAGCGAGCCGAGCTGCTCCATGCACGGGAGGCAGCCGAGAGGATGAAGGAGAGAGAGAGGGAGAAGTACAGGAGGGCAAGAGAGGCGTGGGACAGAGGGTGTGAGGAGCTGGAGAGGAACATCGCGGACCTGAAGGAAGAGCTGCGAGAAAGCAGGGACAGGATGGAAGAGATGGAGAGGAGGCAGGAGGTACGGTAACATTACAAGACAGGATTAAAGTCTGCCGAGGGGATTTGATCATGTCCAAGTAGCCCCAGTGTCTGGTCATGAGCACTTATCTTTGTAAAAATGCGATTTGACGTAGAACGACGAGATCACAACCCCAGATGTACATTCTCCTGTTATGTTACATGTCAAAACGGGAGCAGTTCATTTATAGGTCAAATGTGCTTCGTCATCTACAAAGGAGTCTCAGGATACTGTATATACTCCGTATAGAATGTAGATGCTCTCTCTCTCCCTCCCTATCACAGGAGGTGGAGGCATCTGGGGAGGCCTTGGCTCAAGAGAAGAGTTCCATACTAACTATGAAAGCAGCCAGCGAACAGCGAATCAGAGAGCTGGAGGATGACATTAAAGCCCTAGCACTGAAGGCTTTGGAACGAGAGACTGAGCTGGAGCGGTCAGAGACGTTCTCTATCTCCCTGGAACTCAACCTCTCTCTTTGATCTCTCTCTTTCTATCCTTTATCTCCCTCAAATCTCTCTCTTTGTCCATCGGCGTGCCTGTTTTTCTTGTGCTGTTCTCTGGTTAATGCTAACCCCGTCTCTGTGTGTAGGATGAAGGAGAGGGCCAAGAAGCAAGCAGTTCAAAGGAGGGAGGAGGAGAAAGAGAGGAAAGTTCTGCAGGTACTATAATGGCTTGGATTTATTTAGTGCTTTTTCCAGCTGTTTTTCACTACCAACATGTAGCATCTTACCTGGGTGAAGCACAGCAGCCATTTTGGGCCCGAACAGCAACCACCCATCATGTCTGATCCCAAACCCCTCATCCTCCTCTTCTTCCTCTTCCTACATCCATGTGTCTTCCTCAGCTCAAGCTGGAGCAGACCGAGGGGGAGCTGCGCAGTCTGTCTGCTGAGTTCCAGGGTCTGAGGAGCTCCCTGGCCCAGAGAGACACACACGCCCTACAGCTACGGGACACCATCACCACCCTCACATACAGACTGAGTACGGCACAGCGGAAAGAGGTGAGGCTGGCACCACCCACAGAGGGCCCGTGGGTAGTTAATAAAAGGATGTAGGGGATTGAACAAAACGCAATGCAACAGGAAAATGGCAGCACCCACTGCGGTCCCTCGTTCTCACCCATCATCGTCTAACCATGCTATTGAGGTTATTTTAGCGACCATGGCAAACTTTGCTGGCTGGAGAAATAGGGATGGGCGGTTAGAGAGGGAGTGGCTGGGTTGGTCAAAGACAATATGACAGGAAAGTTCCCAACGTGCCGTGCCCTCACCGGTCGTCTGACAAAAACCATGTTATTGTTGCTGAACTATCATCTCCTCTTGTCTTTCCTATCAGGCGGAGAGCGAGGCCGCCCTGGCTGAGATGCGGGGCCTGCGGGAGCGTCTGGGGGCCAGCGAGCGTTGTGCCGAGGGCCTGAAGGGAGAGCTGTGTGCCCTGGTGGCTCAGAGGGACCAGGGCCAGACAGAACTGCACCAGGCCAGGCTCCAGGCGGCACAGCTCACCCTGCAGCTAGCCGACGCCAGCCTGGCCCTGAGGGAGGGCAGAGCACACTGGGCCCAGGAGAGACAGAGCCTGCAGTGCAGCACTGAGGTAATGACAAGGATCATTGGATGGATGGACTTAATCACATGAATTGGATTACTCAAGTAGTCAAAGCGTTTCACAATGATAGTGACTCTCCATTGGGGTAGGCCAACCTCTACAGAACCCTCACTAATAACTATACCACACTAATATACTCAACTCAGATTTGAACTAGAGATTGCATTACTATGCTGGAAATTATGCTTGTGAAGGTCTCCTCTTTCTGTTCCACTATATGCGATAGCTGCAACCACTAGGAAAGCCTCACGTCTTCTCGATACAGAATTTCTCAGTATCTCCTGTTGAACTTTGAATTCAAGTTTCAGAATGTCCCAGCAGCATGACTTGTGTTAAACGGTGTGCGTGTCTTCCCCCGTGGCAGAAGGCCAGAGAGCGTCTGGAGAAGCTAAATGGAGAGACGCAGCGGATAGAGAAGAAGCTTCAGGAGGAGAGGATGGAGAGAGAGAAGGTGGAAGTGGAGCTGGGAAGAGAGAAGGACTGTAACCGGGTAAAAAACGAACACCTACTGCACCACAGACCATAGGCCACATGCAAAGCAACATTTCAAGCTATTAATAGATACAAAAAAAACAAATCAACTCTCTACACGAGCTCATGGCTCGGCTCAGGATGCTGACATTCCATGCGTCGTGCTATACAGTATTGAAAACCGCTCAGCCTTGTTGGTCCTGTATGGCTCAGTTGGTATAGCATGGCACTTGCAATCCCATGGTTTTTGGGGTTCAATTGCCGAGGCCACCCTTACGTAAAATGTACGAACGCATGACTGTAAGCTGCTTTGGATAAAAGCGTCTGTTTAATGAGACAGGTTTTTGTCCACATGCTGGGTCACGCACGCCCGTCTCTTTAATTGCCTGTGCCGTGCTGCTGGTTAGGCTGTGCATATATAAGCATGTGACTCCTTCTTTTGATTACTGCCCCCTGCAGGTGCAGCTGGGTGAGACATGCAGGGAGCTCCAGGAGCTGAAGGCCAGTCTGAGGGTGGCCCAGAAGGAGAAGGAACAGCTGCTGCTGGAGCAACAGGCAAGACCTCCATCTCTTCACCCACCATTCCCCCTCTCCACATACAGACACATTTCTAAACTGCTAACCCCTGTCCACTTAGGAGACGTAAGATCAATTTCTATACATGTCAAGAGGTGTAGAGGCCCCGGGGTCCGTTTGGTGATGAGCCT
This sequence comes from Salmo trutta, assembly GCF_901001165.1. Lineage (NCBI taxonomy): Eukaryota > Metazoa > Chordata > Actinopteri > Salmoniformes > Salmonidae > Salmo > Salmo trutta. The sequence goes on along the minus strand of NC_042986.1, from coordinate 9,416,528 downwards.
TAGTTGTCTTGGGATAACACTTGTCTATGTGTAAACGAGTCTCTGACGGCCCTGCTCTGCTCTGCACAGGACCTGATGGAGTACATGGGTCAGGTGGAACAGAGGAGGGAGGCTTTGGCAGATGCCAAGTGGAGCGCTGCGGTGTTCGCCTCCACCAGTGAGTGGAGGAATCCCACCTAACACTGTGGACTAGCACTGAGAGACATGTACAACAATACTCATTTGATCTGTGGGCTGTCCACAACAAGATATTCTACTTCTACACTGACTTGGATCTGAGATGACTTGAACCAATCACGAGATAAGTGGAGACGAGAGCCAGGAGCTTTTCCCAGTCAGGGAGAACTCCTGGCCCTGCTCTGACGATCACTTACCACTGTTGTTTTCTACTCTGTGTGTGTCTGACAGGCCTCCATGACAGTCCTCTGTCTGACTCTGAGGATGAGAACCCTGAGGCGCTGCAGCCCTCCAGGCAGCCCCCCCCCTCCTCCCGCCCCCTGGCCCACTACAGCCTGTGTGACCCCCAGGCCCAGCCTGACTCCCTGCTCCCCTCCACCCCCCCTTCCTCCCCCAGAGACATGTCCCGGTCCCTGTCCCGAGGGGGCGTCGTCATCAGCCAGCCCGCTCCCCTGTTGTTGCCCAGGCAATCGGGTGGAGACACCCTAACACACAGCTCTGAGTCGGTAAGAGACGGTATCAGATGCTCTTACACATGCACACACACACACACACACACACACACACACACACACACACACACACACACACACACACACACACACACACACGACTAATTATTGTACAATTAGCCAGGCTGTTTCCTTAGGCTGATAACATGCAGCTATCTCCAGTGCTTCTGTCTGTGGCTCATTTAACTGTCACCGATAAACTGTATATCTCAGAAAGGCATTTAGAGAGCTGCCTATGCAGTTGCTTATTTCCCTATTATGGCCTTATTGCTAGGTTATTAGATGTGTATGCCTCACCACTCACTTGAACTCTTCTCTCTCTCTCTCTCTCTCGCTCTCTCTCTCTCTCTCTCTCTCTCTCTCTCTCTCTCGCTCTCTTCTCTCTCTCTCTCTCTCTCTCTCTCTCTCTCTCTCTCTCTGTGTGCAGGAGGAGGAGGAGGGTAACACAGACCAGTGCGGAGGACACAGCTCTGGAGAGGAGACAGCCCTGCTGCTGCCTGAGACCACAGACACAGTCCTCAGGTAGCATGCAAGCACACACACACGCGCGTGCCCACACACACACACACACACACACTCTCACGCAGCACACGCACTGCAGCTCCACACACAGAGGGCTTTTTTATGATGACAGGCTGAGTATGGCTCTCAGAGATGGACGTTTTGAATATCGGGTCGTAAAAGAAGTTGAGTGTGGAGGGGAGGAGAAAGGGAGCGTGTAAGACGGAGGCAGCGTGAGGGAGGGAAGAGGGCAGTGAGGGAGAGAAGGAGGGGAGAGATGGGAGGACAAGGGGACAGGTAAGTTGACAGCTGGCTATAGCAATGATTTAGCTACAGGCTAGTACTGGAGTCACAGGCCAATTTTCAGCATCATTAAAGCACCCTCTCTCCCACTCTTTCACTCTCTATTTCTCCCTCCTTCTCTCACCTCTTTTTTTCTTTTTTCTCGTATGTGTTCCTTTTCTACAGTTCTGCTGTACCGTGACTCCACTACAAATGTAATTGGGACGATAAAGGTCTCGATTGATTATTGATTTTGATTGATTGTTCACACCGTTTCCTTTCTTCGTTGTTCCCTCTCTTCCAGTGACCTGGCTAATACCTCTCAGTGGTAGAGAGCGGCGACACAGGACCAAGTCAACAACATCACTGTCAGTGTGTTCTTCACTTTGAATTCAGTATTCAGCGCACAAGCACACACACACACACACACACTACAACTCACCTCTCCTCTGACAAACGATGTTAATATGCAATTTGCTTCTACGTTTTCTATGAACTTCTCCTTTGATGTGTGACTTCTAGGCTGCTTATGCTGCACCTGCGCATAACATGGGTCCTAAGAATGACATAATGCCTGTCGTAACAGGTCGCGACAGCTCAAATCATAGTTACGACCTCTCGCGACCGTTCTAAAGCGTGAAACGTTTAACATTTAAGTCTTAGTTAGATGTTTAATAGTTCATGTTCCATAACAGGGTTGTTTCAGTTGCAGGAGGAGGGATGTTGGGAGCTTTATGACCGGTGTTATGTCATTTTTACGATGCCGTTATTATGAGGCATCATGACAGCCACTGTAATTAAGATATTTTGAGTCAATGTATCTGTCTCCTTTTAAAGTCTAAAAGTTGATTTGAACACTTCCGTCGGCGCGACAACTTTAAACACTTCAGACTACTGTAATAATAGTCATTAAAACGTACTTAGACTTTGTTTTGAAGAATCATTGTAAAGCACAGATATGAATAATGTTTTTCCTCCTTATATTCAAACCTGAGATGTTATAGTATAAGCATTTTCTGTCATTCATTATTAGACATTTCAATTCTTGCTTTATTAGGGGTGTTGTAGTACTGGTTGAAAGGAGACACTAAGATAGAGGAGCGTCCAAAATGGGGAAGAACTGTTGAAAACGCTTCTGAAAAGGGTGGAGGTTTGAAGGCAATCAGGTTGAATGTAGACTGGAAGAGACACTCTAGAAAGGTGGTTGCTACTAATTAGGGCGAGAGGAATGACATTTTGATGTTCTCTCATGTTTTCTTTTGTTGCACAATATATTTGACTTCCAATATTGTATCCTCCGCAACATAAAGCTATTGCTCCTGCATGCTGGTAGCTGTAGAGCCACTGCAATACTTCCATAAATGATACCAGATTTCAATCTCAAAGCAGTGTGTTGTTTTAAAGCAAGAATAATGTGTGTTTAGAATTCCCAGAAGACCATTCGTAATGCCCTAGATTCACTACGTGGTATACAGAAAAGATCTGCTTCAGAGGGAAGAAGCCATTCTAAATTTGTACCTAAAAGAACAAATTGGTAAACGAAGAAATTTCATCATAACATAATCTAATTTATGGATACTTACGTTGCAATACTTGTTGGGGGTGTTGTTCCTATAGCTTATGGAAGACTTTGCCTGGAATAGATTACTACTGGGTCAATAAATACATTTTTCATGATTTTTTACCAATACTCAGCTTGTGTTATATCGTAATGAAATTATATCCAGTTTTAGTTTAAGCTACAGAGTTGATATGTGTAATAATAAGAAAATACTAAAGCTTGGGTTTAAAAGCTTGCTAATGGAGAATAATGCGCTAGGGACAACTTTGCTTGGTCGATATGTAATTGGCTGCACTTGCACCTGTTATTTTGCTATAGGAGATGTTTTTGGGAACGAAACGTTGACTTTCGTTCAACACAATGATGCTCGTCATTAATCCCGTCTATGTTACGTCGTCTATCGTCGTTATCAGAATCATTACCATCGTGTGTTGTAAATCCTCTTTTTTTTATTCTCATTTCTTTCTCTTCCCCTGATTTTCTGTCTGAAGGTCAATTGAACTGTATTATCTATCACGACTGTCTGGTAAGGTTTGACGAGTTAGTCCAAAGGGTAGAGGTATTGGTGCCACTGTATAGGACCACAGTTTGTTCACACATGGGTTGCAGCCATAGTGAAAGTGTGACATCTGTAAGGGATAACTCAGTCCATCATAATAAAATCAGCGTTGATGGACATCCTTGCTCAATTGAAGGCTGTTCATTCAATGGGTTTTGGGGTACCTTTGTCTCTACACCTGTTCAGCTATCTATACCTGTAGTGTAGTTTAGTACTACACATCTGTTTGCTACCCTGGGTGGGTGATTTTGACATCCTGGTATGTGCACCAAAAGTTCCGTAGCACTGAGACCTATGGTTTTGTTGTGGTCATTCTAGATTTCTGTGGGAAGTTCTATGTCTATGTCTATGTCTATGTCTACTGGGAGCTATGTGGGTGTACAGTGTAACTTCTATTCAGGACAGCTACCTACTCTCATTGCAATAAGGCTCCAGTGTGTATGTTGGTTTGTTGAGGTAATCTTACTTCTGAAAAAAAAGCTAGTTATTGGTAATACTATATACTGTATGTTCTTGTGGGTGGGTTTCTGTAATAAAATCAACATGTATGTATATCTGCACCTGTGATGTGTTTGTCTTTTGATGGAAGATAAATGTTTTTTACAAAAATTCTGCTGCTTCCTTCGGGGCGTGACATTCCTGATGCTAATTTGCTAGTTACATGTGTCTCGTCTCTCCTTCTGCATTCGGTTCTTACCCTCCTGCTCCTCTTTACCTGCAGTTCTCTCTCCTTCCACCCCTCCCTCGCTCCCCCCATTTCAAGTCTAGGGTGACGGTAGCTAATTATAAAATCAATGATGCCAGGCTGGCTGGTTTACAGCCTGCTCTAAAACCTTAACTGGGAAATCACTGGTGGATTAATGCCTCCCTCACTCTTTATCGCTTTTAATTAGAAATGTAAAAGATATGAAGAGCCAGAGGCTAGAACACATCTCCTATAAGATCGGGCCAAATGGTACCCTATTCCCTATGTAGTGCACTACTTTTGACCAGGCCTCTGTAGGGAATGGAGTGCAATTTGGGACGTTACCCCCACATCTCCTATATGACCTCTGCCAACCTAGCCTGTTGGCCCCTTTTTTCTTTCCCTCTGCTCTCCCCTTTCTTGTTTATTTCTTTTCCCCCATTGAATCCCCCCCATTCCTTCTAGCAGACCCTCCTCACTCTGGTATGTGGTACCTTCGTTTCTTTAAGAGCTGCTTGCCAACTCTTAGTGTTGTCCTCTAACCAAATCAGTCCCCTCCTAGCAGCAAAGAGCTCTGGCCCCCTCCCCTCCTCTTCCCCGTCCCTCCTCCTCTCTCTCGATCTTTCTCCCGGTCTGTCTGTCTGTTAAATTTATGATCTCTACATCTTCAAATGTTTCTCACCTTCCCCTAACCTTCCCTCCTCACTTTTTCCTCCTTTTGATTGCTCCCTGCCCACTCTGCATCCGCTGCGTATGTAATGTAACGAAAGGATGCCGATCATGTCCCCGTCTCCTTCCTCCGGGCTAGCCGTGATAGGCTACATTCTTTCCCATAATCACCCCATCGCCTCCTAGCATATGACATGTCCCTTACCACCCTTTTACTATGGCTCCAGGACGTCCTCATAGACCCTGAATGTTTTATCACACACTCTGATCTGACTCTCATTCCTTCTAGCTAGTCTTGTCTGGTGATGTAGACAATGCTACCAGTGTTCTGTCCTCCCAGGCCGGTGTTGCAGACAGCGCTACCAGTGTTCTGTCCTCCCAGGACAGCTCCCATACACTGTACGTAAGGCATGACGACGATAGAAGAGTTGGCTACAGAACGAGACCAGCCTACTATCGGGAGAAAGCTGGTAGCCACTAGCCACGTCATCTAACCAAGCAAGCACGTCTAGAAATCAATGCAAATTGCCCATGTTCAGAACAAGCAAGCCCAGTTCTTGGTTTACTCTAATTCAGACCAGTTCCTGTATGGTTCATGAAGGATGATTCATTATTGATTCTCTACCAGGATTTCTGAGTAATCGGTATGCTCTCTGAGTAACAGAATGAAGCTGCTAACCTCCGTCCTGGGGTGGACTACAACTATGCGGCTTTCTCCCTTCTGGCGATTCTTGTAGCTTCTATTCACCCTTTCTTCTTACTTTTCACTTGTATACTTCCTTGGAACCTTGTAGTTGCTTTGCACCATTAATAACCCGGAGGGGATATCTGCTCCACAACCATCAATTGACTAATCATCGCTAGTATAATTGGAAAGGTGGTGATGAAACCCCAAAATACCACCCTGCCTCTTTAAATCCCCTACTACCCCAACACTCCTACCCATTGCCCCAGGGTTCCCATAGCAACGTGTTATTGGGGTTGAATATATGAGGCCATTTAGCTTCAGTCCTTGTAAAGCAGCTAATAATATATGGACCTTATTCTAATCCCCAGTCCCTCTTTATTGATCTGTATTTTTAACGATAGTTAATTATGGCAATCATATAGTTGATAGAACCCCCATCTCTGTTTATCACTCTTCACTCTAGTGTCTACGTCTATTAATAAAAACAACCATAGAGGCTATAATACACTGAGTGTACAAAACATTAAGAAGACCTTCCTAATATTGTGTTGCCCCACAGGGATGCTGGCCCATGGTGACTCCAATGCTTCCCACAGTTGTGTCAAGTTGGCTGGATGTCCTTTGGGTGGTGGACCATTCTTGAAACGCACAGGATACTGTTGAGCGTGAAAAACCCAGCAGCATTGCAGTTCTTGACACAAACCGGTGCTCCTGGAATCTACTGCCATAACCAATTCAAAGCCACTTAAATCTTGCCCATTCACCCTCTGAATGACACACATACACAATCATTGTCTCAATTGCCTCAAGGCTTAACAATCCTTCTTTAACCTGTTTCCTCCCCTTCATCTACACTGATTTGAAGTGGATTTAAAAAGTGACATCAATAAGGGATCATAGCTTTCACCTGGATTCACCTGGTCAGTCTATGTCATGGAAAGAGCAGGTGTTCCTAATGTTTTATACACTCAGTGTATACTGTAGCACTGTCCCAAGGACACGGAGTGGAAGTATGCATCTGCCTACAGTAGGAGGCAACATTAATGAATTGTAACACACTGGTAATACTAGTGCCTGCTCAGTTCTATCCTATATGCAGGGCTGGTGTACAGACACTGCTGCTGGCTGGCTGGTCTCTGTACCCAAAGTGCAAGAGCGCCCACTATTGGTAGTCATTGGGTTGACGACGTCATTGCAGTGCTCAGTTCTAATGAAATGGACTCAGTAGCAAGGCTCACGGCTGGTGAATGAACGGGGGCTATCAAAAAAACATTTGGTAATTTGGTTCTGACTTAGAATATGTGGACAACTACAAATACCTAGGTGTCTGGTTAGACTGTAAACTCACCTTCCAGACTCACATCAAACATCTCCAATCCAAAGTTAAATCTAGAATTGGCTTCCTATTTCGCAACAAAGCATCCTTCACTCATGCTGCCAAACATACCCTCGTAAAACTGACCATCCTACCGATCCTCGACTTCGGCGATGTCATTTACAAAATAGCCTCCAATACCCTACTCAATAAACTGGATGCAGTCTATCACAGTGCCATCCATTTTGTCACCAAAGCCCCATATACTACCCACCACTGCAACCTGTACGCTCTCGTTGGCTGGCCCTCGCTTCATACTCGTCGCCAATCCCACTGGCTCCAGGTCATCTACAAGACCCTGCTAGGTAAAGTTCCCCCTTATCTCAGCTCGCTGGTCACCATAGCAGCACCCACCTGTAGCACGCGCTCCAGCAGGTATATCTCTCTGGTCACCCCCAAAGCCAATTCCTCCTTCGGCCACCTCTCCTTCCAGTTCTCTACTGCCAATGACTGGAACGAACTACAAAAATCTCTAAAACTGGAAACACTTTTCTCCCTCACTAGCTTTTTAAGCACCTGTACATAGCCCATCTATAATTTAGCCCAAACAACTACCTCTTCCCCTACTGTATTTATTTATTTTGCTCCTTTGCACCCCATTATTTCTATTTCTACTTTGCACTTTCTTCCACTGCAAATCTACCATTCCAGTGTTTTACTTGCTATATTGTATTTACTTCGCCACCATGGCCTTTTTTGCCTTTACCTCCCTTATCTCACCTCATTTGCTCACTTTGTATATAGACTTATTTTTCTACTATATTATTGACTGTATGTTTGTTTTACTCCATGTGTTGTTGTATGTGTCAAACCGCTTGCTTTATCTTGGCCAGGTCGCAATTGTAAATGAGAACTTGCTCTCAACTTGCCTACCTGGTTAAATAAAGGTGAAATAAATAAATAAAAACATTTGAAGGGTTGTTTACGAAACATTCATATCAGTGTCATAACTGCATCCAAGAGTGTCATAACTGATAAGAAAAAATGTTACAACACATTTTAAGAGAATGAGACATTTCTCAAAGGAAATATGTTATTAATTTCACAAAAGTAATTTATTGTGCCGTACAGTTCATATGGCTTTTTCTTTGTATGACAGAGTTGGTATGAACAGAAGATTGGACAATACCACGGCCATGTTTTACAGAGAAGAACACCGGCATCAAAACAACATAATCGCAACGTTTGCATCATGAAGGCCTGGCAGGGCAGGCCGAGAGGAAATGAGGCCGTCAAACCTCGCCGCTCTGCTTCTCCACGACCCTGTGTGACGTCACAGCACCGTACAGAGAACATTCACCCAATGACAGAGGAGACATGTTAAAGCCTGTACACACACTCAAAAACCAACCAGGAGGGCCACATTCAGAGAGAACTGTACGGTAGGCCTCTTTCTCTACCGCTGGGAGGAGTCTGTTGTGTTCCTGTTCATATACTGTATCTTCGTAGCGAGACTGTTTACAAAACTCGATGTACACGTAGCCAGCTGCATTATGAACAGTTGGTTACATATCGACTGAGACATGTTGGCAACATAGAAGATTGAGAAGAAGAAATGACAGGAGGACACATGGGCCTGCCACTTCATTGAAGAAGACAGAGAGAGGGTATATCCTACAACATTACAAAAGACATGATGGTGTAATGGCTTTGGATGAGAAGGCAGGTGGTTTCTTGGATGCCAGCGGCACAGAGCACAGGTCAGGCAGGTCATTGACAAGGCTGCTGGCCAGGTCTGGTCTGAGACAGATGAGTGCTTTTCACACCAGTGAGCCGAGCCAAACTGAGCTGTACGGAGCTGGCCTGGCTATGCACCCACCATAGTTCCTGGAACTGTGCTGGAAAGGACAATGTGAAAATAGAATATCTATGCCAGCACTGGTTTGGTTTGGGTTGGCATGATAGTGTGAAAAGGGTAACAGGCTGGCTGGCATCCACGCCGTTTGTAGAACAGTCGTCTATCTTCTATGTACACAGAGCTAGGAGTTAACCGGTCAGAACCGACTGACTGAGTCAAAAATACACACACATAAATATTGCCTGTTTCTAGCGCACCCTACAGCGTGGCAGCCGCTAGGGTTTGGTCCTTAGTAACAAAAAAGCCCTGAGAAGTCTGTTTTCATGTCGTTGTCCATAACAGTTCCTGATTTGAACTTGCGTGTGTGTGTGTGTGTGTGTGTGTTGATCATGTGGCAGTGAGTGTTTGCTTGTGTACGTTGTTAAATAGTGCTTCGGTTTCACAGGCATTTGATGGATAGTTCTCTACATTTCCGTCGTGTTCGTCAATTGCATGACTGCTGAATAAGATGAGATTGCCATTGACTGTACTGTCAATATTGGGCAATAAAGATGTATTGTATAAAACAGGATATCAAAGTGCCACAGCCAAGTGCTACGGCCAACGGTCAATCTCTGTCTACCAAACAAAGCCAAAATGGCACATCTGTTATAGGGTCGAAGTTTAGTGTGTGTGTGTGTATCATTTTATATGTCAGTGTGTGTTGAGTTGCTAACTTTGGTACTGAGACACTATCCATTCGACAGCATAGTTTGTTGCGTTGAAAGGAAGCACATATATTAATGCTAGTCCCCTGATAAACAACACAAATCACAACTTTAGTCACTGTAACACAACATTACTGAGTTGATTATCATTGACATCTACGGCGAGCAAAACTGCCCAAAAAACCAGCGGCGAAGTTGGAAAGAAGATTCAGTTCGAGGTCTGCCAGTTCGGATTCTGATTCGTCTCTCTCTGGATATCCAATGGAAAACTCCTCAAAAAACAAAACCTCATCTAAAGAAATCATTTACAAAACCAGGATTACAAACAAACCAAATATAATGGTATATAGATATGTATGGACTAATTAATACATTGAAAGAGAAAGAAAAGTCAAGAAAAAAAATGAACAAATTGAACAATATTCAAAAGCAAATAACAGCAAAAAAAATCGATTAGCATATTCAGTTTGGTTTCATCCTGTATTTGTCTTTATGAGAAACGTGTTTTACTTTGCATCCGTTGGAAATAATCTATTGTTCAGTTCATGCTTTCTGTTTTGGCCATTCCTCTATGTAGATACAAACAAAAAGATAGTAAAAAATGAGACATTTTTTTTGTCAGAGTCCGTTTTTTTTGTTGTCATCACGCCATCTTCCCTCTTCTCTATATCAGGAGTCACGAGTCCAGTCGGTTGCATCATGTCATCTCTCCATCCCTCTTTTATAATAGTATCTCTGCAAGTCTCTCTGCGTGTCTGCATGTTACTTATCAGGAACCTGTGAGTCAGAGAACCTGAGTTGTAGTGTCTGTACAGTTAGGTGTAAGTCTCTGCTGTCCTGTCATGTCCTGCTTGGAGAGACTGATGTGCAGTAGGGAGATAGAGAGGATACAGAGGAAAGCGAGGGAGGGCCAGCATAGGAAGGGGTAGGGTGGGTGTATGTGTGTCTGTGTGTGTGTGTGTGTGTGCGCGCGCACACGCGTGTGTATGATTACGTCAGTTAGTGTGTGTATTTGAGTGTACAGACTGTATTTGTGTGTGATCGCCTCTCCTCCTCACTGCGCCCTCCCGGCATGGCTCTTCCTATCCCCATCGCTGCTACTCTCCAGAGCCCAGGATTCCCCCTCACTGTCCGAGCCCCTGTCCTCTTCCTCCCCATCATCATAATCATCCTCATCTTCCTCCTCTGGGGAGGGCTCACTGCCGTTCTCTGTCCCCCAGCTGTCCTCCTCGTCCTCGGCCTCAGTCTTCATGGTGGTGGGGGGCTTGGTGGAGGCTGGTGGAGCGGCAGGAGGGGCAGGCGGTGGGGAGCTCTCTCCACTGCTCTCTGTCTGGTCCTCGAAGGCCTCTGGGTTCTCTAACATCTCTCTGATCAGAGGAGGCATGGGGCCTGGGATCTCCATCTTCAGAGTGATGGCCCTCTCGGCACCTGTTCACACACCACAGGAAAAAAAACATTCCCGTTAACAAGTCTGGAAAGTGATGTCTTAGCGTTTGCTGATAGTCCTAGATGTTCCAGACGTTATGGAAGTAATCCTGACGTCCAAGTGCTATCTCAAATGTTCTGCATCCACCATAATCGATATGTATTATTCGGACTGTGCGTGTTAGCTGCTGGTCTAGTGTATTGTAGTGTACTGTTCTGCACTATAACAGTACTGACCCTTGGTGCTGATGCCTCTGAGGTCAGTGATCTTCATCAGCATGCGGGGGAACATGTGGGGTTTGTTGGGGCGTCTGCGACGGGCGTAGATCTTCAGGGCCTCCAGCAGGGGCTCCTGCAGCTTGTCCACCTTCTGGGGCTCCTCTAGGTCCATACGGTCTGAGGGACGGACGGAGGAGAGGACCGAGTTAGATACACAACACATGACAAACTGGACACATAACAGCCATCAGACTAGGATAGGAACGATGTAATTGATGATTTTTAGGTCATTACAATTGTATCATGTCATTGGTAACAACTACAAGTAAATAAAGTGTCAAGTGTAGCGCAACCAAACTAGTTCATCCCCACATTTCTACTGGTATTGTAACTGATTGAGGATTTTATCGCGGACTAACACCTCAGACATTTTGGCCTGTATTAGTTCTTAAAGTTGTATTTGGCTAGCAGTAAAATAGTATTAATCCCCACAGGGTGCAGTACCTCCAGAGATGAGGGAGATGGCGCTGAGGAGGCCAGTCTCTGTGTCATCCATCTCCAGAGGCAGCAGCTGGCCAGCGAAGGCAAACACCAGGTCTGTGAGCGGGCCGAAGCCTGCGTTGTGCATCTGGGTCCGGTTCAGGGTCAGCCCGTCTGAGAAAGTCATGGTGTCCTGCTCTGGGGTGTAGCGCGTGCAGATCCTCAACATCTAGGGGTGAAAGAGGGAGGGGGAAAGATGGAAAGACCGAGAAAGAGAGGGGGAAGGATATAGATAAATAAAAATACAACAGGAAGGCTAAACCATATAGTAGGCTATGTTCTTTATCGATTGTCCATTAAACAACAATCTAATCTGTCGTCATCTGTTCACCTTTCCCTCTCTCTACAGCACGACCCTACACGACACTGCAACACCGCCACTATCCACTGAGAGGCAGTATCCCCTCATCATTACATTGCCACGTCTCTGAGTCCCAGAGAATACAACAGGGTCCGTTGACGGAGCGGATGATGGGATAGAAAGAACCAGGTAAGTACCAGGATGTCCAGGCAGGCTGACTTGAGGAGGGTGATCTGGTCAGCGATGGTGAGGGTGGTGAAGCCGGGGAGGCGCTTGGCGAACTCCACGATCTTGATGATGCACTTGGTGGAGAGCTCACTGAACTTATCCCACAGCCCCAGGTCCAGCTGCACGCGCTGCTCTGCACTGGAGTTCTGGAGGACGGGAGAGACAGAAAGAGAGAGAGATAGTGAGCGTGGGGATAGCAGGGACACAGACAGGGTTCTTATTAGACATTGATCAGGTAGAAGAGTTATTGGTTATTATTTATATATTTTGACCTTTATTTAACTAGGCAAGTCAGTTAAGAACGAATTCTTATTTTACAATGACGGCCTACCGCGGCCAAACCCTCCCCTAACCCGAACGATGCTGGGCCAAATGTGTGCCGCCCTATGGGACTCCCGATCACGGCTGGTTGTGATACAGCCCGGGATCGAACCAGGGTCTGTAGTGATGCCTCTAGCACTGAGATGCAGTGCCGTAGACCGCTGCGCCACTCAGGAGCCCTTATAAACTAGGTAGTTCGAGCCCTGAATGCTGATTGGCCGAAAATCGTATAGCATGGTTATGACAAAACGTATTTTTACCGCTCAAGTTTATAATAGCAATAAGGCACCTTGAGGGTTTGTGGTATATTGCCACTATACCACGGCTAAGGGCTGTCTCCATAAGAACAGCCCTTAGCCGTGGTATATTGGCCATATACCACACCCCCTCAGGCCTTATTGCTAAATATTATTCAGGTAGAATAATAACACCACTGACTGAACATCAACCAACTAGGTAGAATGTTCTCACAGTCTTACAGTGCACCAACCAATCACGTACCGAGCTCTCAAACATCAGTACAGAGACAAAGTGGAGTCGGAGTTCAACGGCTCAGACACGAGACGTATGTGGCAGGGTCTACAGACAATCACGGACTACAAAGGGAAAAACCAGCCACGTCGCGGACACCGGCGTCTTGCTTCCTGACAAGCTTAACACCTTCGCCCGCTTTGAGGATAACACAGTGCCACCGACGCGGCCCGCTCTCAAGGACTGTGGGCTCTTGTTCTCCGTGGCCGATGTGAGTAAGACATTTAAGCGTGTTAACCCTCGCAAGGCTGCCGGCCCAGACGGCATCCCTAGCCGTGTCCTCAGAGCATACGCAGACCAGCTGGCTGGAGTGGTTATGGACATATTCAATCTCTCCCTTTCCCAGTCTGTTGTCCCCACATGCTTCAAGATGTCCACCATTGTTACTGTACCCAAGAAAGCAAAAGTAACTGAACTAAATGACTATCGACTCATAACATTCACTTCTGTCATCATGAAGTGCTTTGAGAGGATATTTAAGGACCAAATCACCTCCACCTGTCACCCACTTAAATTTGCTTACTGCCCCAATAGGTCCACAGACCATGCAATCGCCATCACACTGCACACTGCCCTAACCCATCTGGACAAGAGGAATACCTATGTAAGAATGCTGTTCATTGACGGGCCGCCCCCAGGTGGTGAAGGTAGGAAACAACACCTCCACTTCGCTGATCCTCAACACAGGGACTCCACAAGGGTGCGTTCTCAGCCCTCTCCTGTACTCCCTGTTCACCCATGACTGCGAGGTCACGCACAACTCCAACTCAATCATCAAGTTTGCAGACGACACAACAGTAGTAGGCCTGATTACCAACAATGGACAAGACAGCCTGCAGGGAGGAGGTGAGGACCCTGGTGGAGTGGTGCCAGGAAAATAACCTCTCACTCAACGTCAACAAAACTAAGGTGCTGATCGTGGACTTCAGGAGACAGCAGATGGAGCACGCCCCTATCCACATCGACGGGATCACAGTGGAGAAGGTGGAAAGTTTCAAGTTCCTCGGCGTACACATCACTGACAATCTGAAATGGTCCACCCACACAGACAGCATGGTGAAGAAGGTGCAACAGCAAGTCTTCAACCTCAGGAGGCTGAAGAAATTTGGCTTGTCACCGAAAACACTCACCAACTTTTACGGATGCACCATTGAGAGCATCCTGTCAGGCTGTATCACCGCCTGGTATGGCAACTGCACCGCCCGCAACCGCACAGCTCTCCAGAGAGTGGTGCGGTCTGCCCAACGTATCACCGGGGGCACACTGCATGCTCTCCAGGACTCTTACAGCACCCGATGTCACAGGAAGGCCAAAAAGATCATCAAGGACATCAACCACCCGAGCCATGACCTGTTCACCCCGCTATCATCCAGAAGGCAAGGTCAGTACAGGTGCAAAGCTGGGACCGAGAGACTGAAAAACAGCTTCTATCTCAAGGCCATCAGACTGTTAAATAGCCATCACTAGCCTGCTACCACCCAGTTACTCAACCCTGCACCTTAGAGGCTGCTGCTCTATATACATAGACATGGAATCACTGGCCACTTTAATAATGGAACACTAGTCACTTTAATAATGTTTACATACTGCTTTACTCATCTCATATGTATATACTATATTCTACTGTATTTTAGTCAATGCCACTCCCGACATTGCTTGCCCTAATATTTATATATTTCTTAATTCCATTCTTTTACTTTTAGATTTGTGTGTATTGTTGTGTGTTGTTGGATATTACTGCACTGTTGGAGCCAGGAACACAAGCATTTCGCTACACCCACAATAACATCTGCTAAATATGTGTATGTGACCATTGACATTTGATTTGATTTGGAGAAATGTGATTTACCCTAAACTGACCTTTTGAGTTGGGAAAGTGTGCATGTTCACAGTGGATTAGTGTCTTTACATGGGATGTGAACCAGTATGTTCTAACAGGGAAAAAAAGGACAAAAATCCAAATGTGTGAGCCTCTTACGGTGTGGTATTTGCCCAGCTGCAGCAGTGAGGGGAAGGTGTCTTGGTGGGCCTTGCTGACTTTGTTAACCAGCTCCTCCAGTTCTCCACTCAGCTCATAACTCTCCGGCGGCACCAACTCCTCCTTCACGTCCTTCTTCTTCTTGTTCCTGTCGTTACGCACTGCTAGGGAGGAGAAGAGGAGGAGGAGGATTAAGAGGAGGATGAGGTGGAGGAGGAGGAGAGGAAGAGCAGAAGGAGGAACATAACAACACGCGAGTGACAATTTCTGTTGGCTTCCCACCGCAACTCGGTGATGTTATGAACCAGTTTGTAAGCCAAATTTTACAATCCAGCTCATAACAGCACTTAAACAAAGTGATGACACTATCTCTCCATTCACTGTTATCTCCCTCCCTCTTCCTCCCTCTCTCTCCCTCCTCCCATTCTTTCCTTCCTCTCAGGATATCCAGAAATAGCCGGGGGACAATGTGATCCACGTCCTAACACACATCCCACACATACAATACACCCACATAAGTGTCCCATGGGCAAACCTTCCTACCACTCACCTCACCTCGCACACACTCTCTCACAGACACACACAGTCACATTGAGTAAATTGCGCTCTTTGTGACCAAGAATTTGCTATCACTCTCGTTTTTTGTATTTGTCATAACAGAATGATCAGTTGGAGCCAAGTCAAAAAGGCTATTTTTACAGAGAGCGACTATACTGAAGTGAAAGTGTGAATGAAAGGTGAGGGGTTTTGGTAGGGCAAGGGTGTGTTGAGAGTGAGATGACTGGTGAAACACCTAGTCTGTGTCTCTAAGGGCACCCTGTAACCTAGAAAGTGCACTACTTTGCACCGGACAAAAGCAGTGCACTATATAGGGAATAGGGTGTCATTTGGGACGCGGGTCGCAGGAAGAGTCATTTAGTAACATGATTAGTCATAAGGGTGGTACTGTGCCCAGTCTTTCCAAATCACTACCCTGCTGCTTCTTCGTTTCACTTCCTACTTCCTCCTGGGTGAATCATTTTAGATCAAACTATACCATGCGACTATCTAAAAGCATATTGAGTGCTTTGTTTATATACTCTGAGTGTGTGTGTGTGTGTGTGCACTTCCATGTGTGTATTTGTGCATGAGTGTGTGTGCCTGCGTTCCTGCTTCCGTATCACAGGGCCTGGATGTCCTAGGTCAGTAGCCCCCATCCCCCAGCCTCTCTTACGTCTCTCACCTTCCTTGGACATGCCGACCTCGAAGCACTTCTGCAGTCGGCAGTACTGGCAGCGGTTCCTGGTGACCTTGTTGATCTGGCAGTTCTTGTCTCGGTGACAGGTGTACACCATGTTCTTCTGGATACTGCGCCGGAAGAAACCCTGGAGACGAGAGAAGAGAGGGAAAGGAGAAGATGAAACGCGCTCCGATGGAGGAGGTGACATTGTAACGGCCACGTTATCTTTCAACCTTTCATGTCTGTTCATCTATCAGATCCCGGGATTCCCAACTGAAACATTTTAGTACGTTTTGTACTGTTATGATTTCCTCATCCAGGCTTTGATCTATTACATTCTCATGGCGGTGTCTCGACATCTTGTGTTCAATACTTTCACCTGCTCTATCCTACAGCGTTAGCTACGTCATACCGTTGGACATTAGAAACTAGACCATTTGCATGCTGCCTGCCAGTGTTAAGTTTGAGTGCTGTCAGTGTGTGTGATGATGCTGATGATCATGAAGCTAAAGCAGGGGCCTCCTCACCTTGCAGCCCTCACAGGAGCTGACCCCGTAGTGATAGCCGGAGGACTTGTCCTGGCACACGAAGCAGGGCTTGTAGATGCGTGGCGGGGGAGGTGGAGAGGGAGAGCTGGGAACCATCTCCTCTGAGCTGGTGCTCTGGGTCTCCACCGCTGCAGAATATAAGAGAGGTGGAGGAGTTGTTTCATTTTGTTACATTTTTGCTTGCAGTCGAATACTGCTGTTAGCGAGCCATTATCGCACAGTTTCACTCAGTCATGCTTAGGTTAGACTACACCAAATAAAGACAGGGAGATGTTGGCTGACTATTGGTAGTGAGAAGATAGACACAGTCAGAATGGAATGGAAGACATGACTTTTGTCCCCAGTGCACCCTACCATCATTCAACCTAAGGGGGCAGCACTGAGCCCTCAGGTCACAGATCAGAGTTAAGTGTCTAGAGTTGGAAGGGGTTGTAATTGACAGAGGTAAAGAAAACAAACAATTTTACAACAGGCAGATAAGTGAGGATAAGTGGAGGTGTGATTGATTGGATTGACAGATCTCTGATAGGGCCTGGCGGCTGAATGGGCGGGGCTGTGGATCCCTCGTTCCACAGTGACTGACTCACTGAGACTGGCATCCACTTGCCTCAGGAGAAATCTGCCACACACCCCACAAGGTAGCTAAGGTATAGGAAGACGAGAGACCAAAATGTCCATGCACAACTGGTATCAGCTTCGGTCTGCCCCTCCCATTGCTGCAGACTGCAGACTCATGCCCAGTCCCACACGCTGACTGCCATATCCACTGACGTCACAGTTGTACCTTGAGTCACATGCTCCTATGCTAAATTAAACATAATTATGTTCGAAATAAGCTCCTTTGGGCAGTGAGCTACACCACGTCTGGATTCCATACTTCCCAAGAGAGACACACGCACGCACGCACGCACGCACACGGACACGCTAACACACATGACGACACCGCCACACACACACACACACACACACACACTGACAAACACACAGACACTGCACACTCTCAGTAACAGGCACACACATGTTGACCCCAACACCACTTCTTTCAACATTCACCCCCGGTCACCCCTCACACGTCAACACCCCAACTTCTCCAGCTCCAGCCTCCAAACTCCACCACCCCCTGACAAACAAACCCTATATTCCTCTTGTTTCCTGGCCCTAAATTCCTCAGCTTGGCCCTGTCAGGGTTTAATAGAGGCCCAGACTTATAAGCTGGTCTATAAAGATAGTCTGATGGCTGGGCTGGAGGCCCCATCCCTGCTGGCCAGGCCTTTATTAGGATCCAGTCACCTTGGGCAAGCTATTCACACCAGCAGCTGTAGACCAAGGCCCGTGAAAAAAAGCAGCGCCAATCATAAAATAAAAACAGGGAGGCTCTAGAATTCTAACTTTTACTGCCCCCCGCCTTCCCCTAGCACCTTCAATGGAAACCACAGGGCTAGCTTAAACTTAACCTCCAGTCCCCCTTTCCTCCTCTACTCCTCTCCCCCTTTCCCTCATACCCTGGGCTCAGGCCAAACCACCAGCTTGTCTTTTTACGAGAGTGGGGACTTCAAAAAGAAGAAGAAAAGGGGTATAAAAGGAGGACTTTGATTTTTTTTAAACCCCGGAGAAAGCCAGGGGACAGAAAAGGGAGGGGGTGGGAGGAGGACACAGTTGTTGCCGCTCAGGGCTAGCCTTGTTCGATACCAAGATGACCATTACTGCTACGGCTGTTACTACTGCTACTGCTGCTGCCACTGTAACTCTGCTACTGTTACTACTGCTACTGCTGCTGCCACTGTAACTCTGCTACTGTTACTACTGCTACTGCTGCTGTAACTCTGCTACTGTTACTACTGCTGCTGCCACTGTAACTCTGCTACTGTTACTACTGCTACTGCTGCTGCCACTGTAACTCTGCTACTGT
Organism: Salmo trutta; assembly: GCF_901001165.1. NCBI lineage: Eukaryota > Metazoa > Chordata > Actinopteri > Salmoniformes > Salmonidae > Salmo > Salmo trutta. Next base: position 9,397,795 of record NC_042986.1, on the reverse strand, counting down.
TACTACTGCTACTGCTGCTGCCACTGTAACTCTGCTACTGTTACTACTGCTACTGCTGCTGCCACTGTAACTCTGCTACTGTTACTACTGCTACTGCTGCTGCCACTGTAACTCTGCTACTGTTACTACTGCTGCTGCCACTGTAACTCTGCTACTGTTACTACTGCTGCTGCCACTGTAACTCTGCTACTGTTACTACTGCTGCTGCCACTGTAACTCTGCTACTGTTACTACTGCTGCTGCTACTGTAACTCTGCTACTGTTACTACTGCTACTGTTACTACTGCTGCTGCTACTGTAACTCTGCTACTGTTACTACTGCTACTGCCACTGTGACTCTGCTACTGTTACTACTGCTGCTGCCACTGTAACTCTGCTACTGTTTACTACTTGCTGCTGCTACTGTAACTCTGCTACTGTTACTGCTGCCACTGTAACTCTGCTACTGTTACTACTGCTACTGCCACTGTAACTCTGCTACTGTTACTAACTGCTGCTGCCACTGTAACTCTGCTACTGTTACTACTGCTGCTGCCACTGTAACTCTGCTACTGTTACTACTGCTGCTGCTACTGTACCCCTGCTACTGTTACTACTGCTACTGTTACTACTGTTGCTGCTACTGTAACTCTGCTACTGTTACTACTGCTACTGCCACTGTGACTCTGCTACTGTTACTACTGCTGCTGCCACTGTAACTCTGCTACTGTTACTACTGCTGCTGCTACTGTAACTCTGCTACTGTTACTACTGCTACTGCTGCTGCCACTGTAACTCTGCTACTGTTACTACTGCTGCTGCCACTGTAACTCTGCTACTGCTGCTGCCACTGTAACTCTTCTACTGTTACTACTGCTACTGCCACTGTAACTCTGCTGCTGTTACTACTGCTACTGCCACTGTAACTCTGCTGCTGTTACTACTGCTGCTGCTACTGTCACTGTAACTCTGTTACTGTTACTACTGCTGCTGCCACTGTAACTCTGCTACTGTTACTACTGCTACTGCTGCTGCCACTGTAACTCTGCTACTGTTACTACTGCTGCTGCTACTGTAACTCTGCTACTGTTACTACTGCTACTGCTGCTGCCACTGTAACTCTGCTACTGTTACTACTGCTACTGCTGCTGCCACTGTAACTCTGCTACTGTTACTACTGCTACTGCTGCTGCCACTGTAACTCTGCTACTGTTACTACTGCTGCTGCCACTGTAACTCTGCTACTGTTACTACTGCTACTGCTACTGTAACTCTGCTACTGTTACTACTGCTACTGCTGCTGCCACTGTAACTATGCTACTGTTTCTACTGCTACTGCTACTGCCACTGTAACTCTGCTACTGTTACTACTGCTACTGCTGCTGCCACTGTAACTCTGCTACTGTTCTACTGGCTACTGCTGCTGCCACTGTAACCTGCTACTGTTATACTGCTACTGTTACTACTGCTACGCTGCTGCCACTGTAACTCTGCTCCATGTTACTACTGCTGCTGCCACGGTAACTCTGCTACTGTTACTACGCTACTGCTGCGGCCACTGTAACTCTGCTACTGTTACTACTATGCTACTGCTACTGCCACTGTAACTCTGCTACTGTTACTACTGCTACTGCTGCTTGCCACTGTAACTCTGCTACGGTTACTACTGCTACTGCTGCTGCCACTGTAACTCTGCTACTGTTACTACGCTACTGTTAATACTGCTACTGCTGCTGCCACGTAACTCTGCTACTGTTACTACTGCTACTGCTGCTGCCACTGTAACTCTGCTACTGTACTATGCTACTGCCACTGTCACTCTGCTACTGTTACTACCTGCTACTGCTGCTGCCACTGTAACTCTGCTACTGTTACTACTGCTACTGCTGCTGCCACTGTAACTCTGCTACTGTTACTACTGCTACTGCCACTGTAACTCTGTTACTGTTACTAACTGCTAATGTAACTCTGCTACTGTATACTACTGCTACTGTTACTACTGCTACTGCCACTGTAACTCTGCTACTGTTACTACTGCTACTGCCACTGTAACTCTGCTACTGTTACTACTGCTACTGCTACTGTAAACTCTGCTACCTGTTACTACTGCTACAGCTACTGTAACTCTGCTACTGTACTACTGCTCCTGCTGCTGCCACTGTAACTCTGCTACTGTTACTACTGCTACTGCTACTGCCACTGTAACTCTGCTATTGTTACTACTGCTACTGCTACTGCCACTGTAACTCTGCTACTGTTACTACTGCTGCTGCTACTGTAACTCTGCTATACTGTTACTACTGCTACTGCTACTGCCACTGTAACTCTGCTACTGTTACTACTGCTACTCTGCCACTGTAACTCTGCTACTGTTACTACTGCTACTGCTACTGTAACTCTGCTACTGTTACTACTGCTACTGCTACTGTAACTCTGCTACTGTTACTACTGCTCCTGCTGCTGCCACTGTAACTCTGCTACTGTTACTACTGCTACTGCTACTGCCACTGTAACTCTGCTATTGTTACTACTGCTACTGCCACTGTAACTCTGCTACTGTTACTACTGCTACTGTCACTGTAACTCTGCTACTGTTACTACTGCTACTGCTGCTGCTACTGCCACTGTAACTCTGCTACTGTTACTATTGCTACTGCTGCTGCTACTGTAACTCTGCTACTTTTACTACTGCTGCTGCCACTGTAACTCTGCTACTGTTACTACTGCTACTGCTACTGTAACTCTGCTACTGTTACTACTGCAATTCCACTGTAACTCTGCTACTGTTACTACTGCTACTGTAACTCTGCTACTGTTACTACTGCTACTGTTACTACTGCTACTGTTACTACTGCTACTGTTACTACTGCTACTGCTGCTGCCACTGTAAC